>NC_063208.1:24381814-24674314 GCF_017589495.1 Alosa alosa | reverse complement strand
CAGAAAGGCTGTGGCTACCACCTGGACCTGCTGATCGTGGCGGTGATGCTGGGCGTGTGCTCCATCATGGGGCTGCCGTGGTTCGTGGCGGCCACGGTGCTCTCCATCTCCCACGTCAACAGCCTGAAGGTGGAGTCGGGCTGCTCGGCGCCTGGAGAGCAGCCCAAGTTCCTGGGCATCCGCGAGCAGCGGGTCACCGGCCTCCTCATCTTCACCCTCATGGGCCTGTCCGTCTTCATGACCTCGGCTCTCAAGGTCTCACACACATAGATACACACACACACACACACACACACAAACACTCAAACACAAACACCCACATACATACTCAAACACAAACACCCACATACATACACACACACTCAAACACACACACACATGGCAATACATGTATGTTATATGTCTTCAGCCTTCTGTTGGCTTTATGTGGCATTCACAGCGAGATCTCTGAAATGTGAGTGCTGCTAGTATTCCAAACTGTAAGCAAACGGAGGTGAGAAAAGCATCCGAGTGTGAACGCTGCATTAAGTGGACAGAAGGCAGACGATGTACAGGTACAGGACATACAGTATAACATATACGTATTTATTGCTATGTAAATGTATATGTATTGCACCGTTCTTTAAGTACTCTTTTGTCTTTTAAGTTCAGATCTTAAATAAGTACACTCAAAATGTGCTAAAACAAGGCTGATATGATGCTGTCGATCTAGTTTACAGTAGAACATGCATTTGAAGCTGTTTTGTGTTGTGGTGGTCCAGTTTCTGTGCAGTATTCATGGTGTTCTGTTTGGCATGTAGTTCATCCCTATGCCGGTCCTGTACGGTGTCTTTCTCTACATGGGAGTCTCCTCTCTGAAAGGCATTCAGGTGAGTCAGTCCTTATCAACCATAAACTCAGCTCAGTTTAAACAGCTTTCACTCCTAATAAGTAACACAACTTGCAACTTGTAAAGGTTTGTGTATTGACAAGGGTGTGTTTGTGTGGGTACATTTATTCTTTGTTTTTGTGTGTGTGTGTTTGTGTGGGTACATTTATTCATTGTGTGTGTGTGTGTGTGTGTGTATTGACGAGGGTATGTTTGTGTGGGTACATTTATTCATTGTGTGTGTGTGTGTGTGTTCTTCAGTTCTTTGACCGCATCAAGCTGTTTGGCATGCCATGAAGCACCAGCCGGACCTGATCTACCTGCGCTACGTGCCGCTGTGGAAGGTGCACGTCTTCACACTCGTGCAGCTCACCTGCCTGGTGCTGCTCTGGGTCATCAAGGCCTCCAACGCCGCCGTCGTCTTCCCCATGATGGTCAGTCCGTCTGGCGGCCAGGCAGTCGGTCATTGGGGACACTACTGTCTGTCTTAGCACACTTTGTTATCCACAAAGCACACATGCCTTCAGTCTGTCAGTTAGGACCTCATCCTCTCTCATACACACTCGCAAGCAGAAGTGCTTTCAGTTTGTCGGTCAGATTCTCACTCTCACACACACACTTATGGTAACTCGCAAACAGACATGCTTTCATCTGGTCAGTCAGAACATCGCTCTCTTCCTCACATACACTTTCTTTCGAGCAGACATGCTTTTAGTCAGTCAGTCAGAACATGGCTCTCTACCTCAGATACTCTGCTTCTGGTGAGCAGACATGTTTTCAGCTGGTTAGTCAGTTAGGACGGTGTGTCAGACTCTAGTGCAGAGCTCTCCCTACACGCTATGTTACACAGGAGCACACTGTCCAGCCTGTCTCTGGCTGTCTCTCTCTCTCTGGTCTCTCTATTCTGAGAATGTGAGGGAGAGAATGTCTCAGAATGACTCTTACATCAGAGACACTCTGATCGCTCTTGTATTGTCCAGCCTGTCTCTCACTCTTTTACATTGCTTTTTGAATCCTGTTCCATCAATTATTTGTTTTATTGCTGTTTTGTTTCTTCTCTCTCTCTCTCTGTTCCTCTCTCTCTTTCTCTCTCATCTCCTGAAGTCCTGTGCAGTCTTATCTCACTCTTTCTTGTTTGTCTGTTGTGTGCATGGCCGTCTGTGCAGGTGCTGGCCTTGGTCTTCATACGGAAGCTTCTAGACTTCTTCTTCACCAAGCGGGAGCTGAGCTGGTTGGACGACATAATACCCGAGAGTAAGAAGAAAAAAGAGGACGACAAGAAGAAGCAGAAGCAGGTACAGAATTATTAGACATTTGTGGCCTAGTGATTATTGATTATTAAAAATAATTGCAAACCTTGCTTTTCTTGTGGCAAAAAAAAAATGTTGATTTTGGAAAAGAAAACAAAACTATTTATTTGGTTAATACATGGATTTCTATGAAACGTGACGAAAACATACATGTGCAAATACGGGGCAGAAAGCACCATAGAACAGCATAGAGCAGTGCTCTACACGAAAAGATTACAAGAAGTTTTTGTGAATACCGCACCAATCGAAATCGCAATGGTTAGAGAATGTTCAATATCCCTATGTCTTCACCAAAAACATCAAAAAACAAGATATAATAAACTATTTATAAAAATGTGAGGGGTGTACTCATTTTTGTGAGATATTAATATGTGAATGGGTCTTTATATGTGAATATATGAATATGTGTGTACTGTATGTGAAAGGGTCTTTACACACCCATCATTCGCCAACTATTAGCCGCGGTTTATACATTGATTTTGCAAAGCTTCTTCAGCTATGAGGTTAATACACAGGGTCAGTTAATATGGTGTTAATATGGTTTTGTTTTTTTAACGTGCATAAATCACTGTCCTGCAGTTTATACACAATGCAGCTAATACACAGGAAATTACTGTGTATGTGAATGGGTCTTTATGTGAATATATGAATATGTGTATATGAATGGGTCTTTATGTGAATATATGAATATGTGTATATGTGAATGGGTCTTTATTGAATACATGAATATGTGTATATGTGAATGGGTCTTTATGTGAATATATGAATATGTGTATATGTGAATGGGTCTTTACATATGCGGCCCACAGGAGGCGCAGCGGAGGCTAGAGGAGGAGGCGGCGGCGGCGGGAGCCTCTCCGTATGCTGGGAGCAACCTGCTGAAGATCCCGGTCCAAACACACAGCGGCAGGTTAGTGGCACCCACACACACACAACCCGAGCATCGCCATCAGCACACAGTAGTGCTCTCCAGATGTCTACCGATGTCTGCTGTCTGCCTCAGGAGCTTGAGTTATTTCTCAGACTACAAAAAAATAGATCATACAAGCATAGACTGCTTGGAATTGCGAGATTTTTTTTTTGCCTAAAATTCAATTAAAGCTTTTAATATTTCAAGGCAAACGTATATGATTATGACGATGAAAATATTATTGAATGTAAGTTTAGAGCCACAATAGCTCTTACAACTAAAGTTTTTCCTCACCTGATGGCCATTAAGTCCAAACTTGTCTGTCCTGGACAGAGCCTTCCGAATAGTGGCATGTCCCGCCCTCATGGACGAAGAGGACAAAGGGGTTGGTTCTCCAGAGTGTCTGGATGGCTCGTGATTAAGCTTCTGTAGTGCAGCTTAATCCTGCATGGCTGACCTGTCCAGCAGCCTCTCAGTCACCCTAACTGACCTAACAACATGGCACCTTGTGTGTTTTTTTTATTTTATTTTTTTATCATGCAACAAGAGCGCAAAAGGGCTGTTGTTGCTTCCTGAAGAGCGACTTAACTAGCACATAGCAGCAGCACAATACAAAACAAGTGTCTGTGTGTGTGTGTGTGTGTGCGTGTGCAACAATGTTTCACAGTGCCATGAAAAAATGACATGGGTGGTTCCAAATGATATAAGCCGACTGAAATGATGTTAAATGACGTCGGTACACTAAGTACTGACCAGTGCTGTGTGAGACTGAGCTGAGTGTAATTCCTATAAATACACATATCATTTGTTTTGACTAGTGTGTTCTGATTTGCTCCTTGAGTTAACAGGAGTGGTAACTGTGGTGTTGTCACAGTGCCAGAAAAAATGACATGGGTGGTTCCAAATGAATAAGCCGACTGAAATGATGTTAAATTACACATCTGACCAGTTGATGACTGAGCTGAGCCAACATATCATTTGTTTTGACTAGTGTGTTCTGATTTGCTCCTTGAGTTAACAGGAGTGGTAACTGTGGTGTTGTGGCGCTATAATACAGTATGTTAATTCATCTGTATTGATGATGCAGCCAACTTGTGATCTGATCTGATTTGGTGTGTGTGTCTGTGTGTGTGACTGTGATACGTGTGTCTCACCTCTGCTTCTGTTGTTGTACGCTTTTGTGTTCGTCCATGTGTGTGTGTGTGTGTGTGTGTGTGTGTGTGTCCTGCATGCAGCACTGATCTGTCGGCTGTTAATATCACTGATGAAATGAACAAAAGTGCGGCATGGAAAGCGGTCGACCACACAAACACCATGAAGAAAAGTGAAAGGTAGCACCCCCCCCCCCCTGCCCCTGGTCAAATCAGAAATCACATACCTACACACACACAGTTTTGCCTTTGATCACCCTGCCCCATTAAAGTGTCAAATTCTATCTCTCAGGAAACACACACACACTAAACAATACACACACACGCACACTTTACAACCTCCTGCCTTTCTCACATACACACTGTCTCCTTTACACACATACACACAGACACACACGCTTATCTGCACCTCTTTAAACCCTGCGGACGTGTCATGTACACTGAGTAGAGTCTCCTGCTGAGCTGAGGTCAGAGCAGCCAGGTGTGGGATGTATGTGTGTATCAGCCCCACAGGAGAGAGGAGGAGAGGGAGAGATCACTAGAAACACACAGGGTATAGAACTCCATTTCGCACTGAAAGTAGTTGTTAAAACCAGTACGTTGGTGAATGCTGTACATAAATACTACTGGTACATAATGACTTATTGAATACCCATAGACATTTTACAGGCGAGGACGTGATGTCCTTGTATAGAAGCATCATACTGTTAAACAGAGCAGAAAGGATTTGTTATTGCAGTTTTCATTTGTGTTCAGTTTTCTTCCTTTTTCTTTATAAAGTAGCCTGCTGTGCCACGTCAGTGTGGTAAAACGTTTCATAAATTGCCGCAACCTTGTCTGTTACATCACTGCAGCTGATTGCAAACGACCCTAACACTCCCCTTCCTACAGCCCACAGCTCTGGCACATGTTAATCATCATTCCTCTGTGTAAATCACATCCCTGCTATGCCAGTAATACCCATCTCTCTCCCTCCCTCCCTCCCCTCTCTCTCTCTCTCTCTCTCTCTCTCTGCCTCCCCCAGCCAGGAGAAGGTGGCATGTGTTAGGATGAACGTGGAGCCTGAGGGCGGGGCTCAACAGGTGAACCAGGAGACCTCGCTGTGAAGGGTGAAGAACAAGGGGAGGGGGGCCCCCCCCAACACCAACCCCAGCCGTAGCCCAGTCCTGTAAAATCCCCAGAGCCCCCCCCGTCCCTGACCCCCTCCTCTTCTCCCACAAAGCCCGCGTCTCCAGCCTTCTCTTAGGGCCTCTTTTCCACCCTCCCCCACACCAGGGTGCTGCAGATCCACACTTGGCAGAGATAGCACCCTCCAGTGGACAGGCTGACCAACTACAGCAAAGACTGGGAGCCATGAGCATCCGACAAGGCACAAAGTTAATGCCTGCCACACACACACACACACCCCAGTCACCCTGCTCTAGCATCCCCCTATGCCAAAACCACAGGGGCCAAGGCAATTGGCCTCCTCACATGCTTGAGATGACCTTTGGGAAAATACATATAATATATGTATAGATATATACATATAGATATATATATATATATATAAATAAGTATATATTTTATATTAATATTATTGGCAGAAGTAAGAGTTCTGCATCAAAGAACAAAATTATGGTTCAACACAGGGGAAGGTATCAGAGGAAGTGTTCCTTTTACTCCAGCATCTGGTGCGTCTGCTCTGTAAAAACATTGGTGTAATCGCTATTGACAAAACAAAAACATGCTACGCTACTTTCACATCGTAAAACAAATCACAAATTCAGTCCACTCTCTTCAGAAGTCACACCATCCCACAAGTGGACAAGACCAGAGCTTTCCCCCTGTAGTACTGTAGTTCCTTTCTCTAACACTACTGTGAGATGACTTGGTGATCAGTTCTGTGTGCTGCTATTGTCCTTTTGTGGTATGTGTGTGTGTGTGTGTGACCCTACCCTAAAAACCCATTATAGTCAATGTCTGTAAGAGGGAAGAAACGTGGCATCTTTATGAAGTGAATGTCATTCATATTTATATATTTAAAGAGAAGTAATGCCATTGAATGTTTACAGAAGTTTGTCACGTAAAGCAATACAGTAGAATTGTTCTGAATGGATTTAAATGTTTTATTTAATGCTTTGCCAGTGTCCACTGTGAAAGCAAGTGACACACGAAAAGCAGAGCTTGGCACTTTTTTCCTCCATTTTACCGGTAGTCTTGTGTGTGCTTGTCGGCTGTAAAACATCCAATGTAACATGTAATCTTAATGTGCGTCCTGCAGAATTTAGAACCCAACCTTTTATTCGATGGATTTACCCCTGTCGTGCTCCGTCATCACATGTCCCCAACGCACGCTGTGTGTACACTTAGACCTGATTGTTTGTGTCAGTGTTCCTCCGCGGTCTGTTGCTGATTAGCCCAGTGGTTCGCCACCGTCACCTCGAGTCCACATCCAAGTCTCACTGTGTCTACCTTTCCAACTAGTGGAGGACTAGAAGAGGACATATCTGTTGGTTGCTGTGCCTTGTGTAACTGGGCCTGTTTAGGTACTGTATGGTATATGTATAGGTTACATATATGTGAAATGAGCTTTATGCTGAAATGAAAGAGGAAGTAACTACAGGAATTTAAGTAAGGTGAGAGAGCGTGCTCGAGGAAGACATTTCACATTGCATTGGTCAGACAGACCACAGCGTAACCTTTTGATGATCAGACATACACTCAATCTCTTACATTTCTGGTCATAACCTAAAACAAAATGGGCATATGTACTGTGTATATATATATATATATATATATGCGGCACTTTTTCTACTGTGTTTTACAGTGAACATATTCATGAAATGTGCAAGATACTACTATGAGGTAACAGTCGCTCCAAATGAGTATTAAGTGAATGTGCACCATATGAACACCAAATTCAATTCCACACATCAAACATCACATTTTCAATCTTTTTTTTTTTTTTTTTTTTTTTGCCAAGTCATGTCTTTTTTATGTTCTAAAACATGGGGTTATTTTATATTATATTTGGCGTCACAGACTTGATGGTCACACTGGTCATTTTGACGAATGTGTTTTTTGAAACCTTTCTGCTGTTCAACGTGTAATTTTTGAAATGGTGTTTCTCTGTGCATCACAGTCACTATACTGAGTGTGGAAGTATATATGCTGTTGTGTAACTTGTATCATCTAAGTATCCGTTTCCCATTGCAGTGTCATAGTGAGTCTCCCCAGAAACGCTCGGGTGTTTTTTGAAGACCACGTATGACAACCTCACGACTGCTGTCAGTCAAGCACACAGCCAGGTGGGAGAGATAGCCTCCCCCAGTATATTTGTTCAAATATATAGTAATAATATTTTTTTTGTAAAACTGTTATTGAAAAGCAATAAAAGGACTTTATGTGTAATGTTATCTCATTACTGAAAAAAAATACTGAATTGAATCTTTATCAAGTTTTAAAATATGTGAGAATTAAAATAGGATTAAAAAATAATGCTCTCAACTGAAGTTGTTTTGGCTGAAACTAGTTTATATTAGTGTATATTGGATCTGGAGGTAGGGGTCATTATCTAGTGGGTTTGGGCACTTGCAGGACTTTGAAGACTTTGTTCTCAAACGCATTTCTGAAGTGTGGGTGGGAGTCGGCCAACAGCAGGGCACAGAGAGCAGGCTTGCCCCTGTTCTCCTCATCCTCAGCGTCCCAGATCTCTGGCAAACTGCAGCCCTCCCTATGTGTTTACAAACACACAAACACACACACACACACATCCATAGCCAGGAAAAAGAAGGGACTCTCACTGATAATAATGATCTTACTTTGCTCTGCATGTGTCACAGAGAGAATAAAAGTGGATACTACTAGACTGCAGGTAAACTCATGTTACCTGGCCCGTGGGAAGCACCAGGTGTTCTCCAGGATGAAGTAGTCCACCTTGAGATCCATCAGCGTCTTCACGGCCTCAATAACCGGCTTACGGCTATACATGCTGTACGCCATCTTGGTCCTCTCTCTGTAACACTCATTAAACTCATTAGAAGTTCAAGTGTAAAAAGCCTGTAGAGTGTCCACACTTGTAGTCTCTTGTGCACTATGCTAATGAAGCGCCTCAACTGCACACCTGGTGTAGCCCAGCTGTAAGCATGTCATAAACTATACTGTTGTTAATATCACAGAATGACTCATTCTTATCATGAGGAGGGATCATACTGATAGATTAAGATATCATGGACACTATACTGTCACACATCCCAATTGGGTACCTCTGTCCTGGGTCCTCATCGTGGGGGTGGTTAACTATGGGCCTCCTGGTGGACAGCAGCACGCTCGCCATGGTCGGGGCAGCGCCACCAAACACCGCATCTGAAGGTCAACAGACAAATATAGCAGCATTCAGCTTCAGTAATGCTATGCTGATGGTGGCTCTGCAGACTGGATCTCTGTTGTCAGTAGTGCAACTATAATATGAGTGTTCAGGCCTCTGGAGACCTTTAACTCCATATATACAGCACCCACACCACATATGGGTCCAACTGCCCATGGGGACCTGGATTCGAATCCGGCATGGGTCATTTCTCAATCCCATCTTTCTCTCTCTAACTCACTTCCTATCACTCTTAACTGTTCTACAATAAAGGCAAAAATGCCCCAAAAATAAAATACTTTAAATACTTTAAAAATACTTTTAAAAAAAATAATTTAAAAAAAACATCTGACCTAAATCAGGGAAAATATGCGTGATTCACTAAATTACGTATTGCCCATTCAATCAAAATGCCACTGCTGACCTCAGTCAGATGATGTGGAGCAGGACATATGGACAGAGGACAACTAACAGTGAATACACTAGTTCTAATCTCCTATTTAGGCCACTAGGACTCTACTTTGACTGGTCTAGACTCCTCGTGTGGCCCACGGCTCTGTTCCCACGCACCAGTCGGGGTGTTTGTGTTGATCCACTGCAGCAGCTCCTCTTGAGCTGGACTCCTGAAGCCCCCCTGGATCTCATTCTGCTTCTGAAAGTTGACCGCGCCCTGCACGGCCATGATGGACAGCACACAGAAGATGACCATGTGGTGCTTGCTGCGGTCGCCCAGCCAGTTGAAGAGCTGAGGGAAGTGTGGGGGGGTGGGGGGTGGGGTGAAGAGTGTTTAACTGGAGACGCTGGGAGTGTGTAGTCTCCGCAAGCTAAGTCAATGATGCGTCCCCATTGGAAACGCATGACATGGCACTCGTGCTTGCTCAACACATTTAGCTATGCAATTACATGTCAAACCCTCCTTGTGGTCATGTTTGTATAGCTTGCGTAGACTATAAATCAGCCCTAAGTGTGTGTAGATGTGTGTGTATGTGTGTGTCCATGTCTCTCACCGGACGTGAACAGAGGAGTGATGCCATGATGCACATGTGTGGGGCCAGGAACACTTTCAGCTTCATGACTATCACAGCCAGCACAGCAAACACCAGCAGCTGCAGACCATTGAACACCACCTGCAGAACACAACACAGCACAATACTACTTCACCTGCAGAACACAACACAGCACAATACTACTTCACCTGCAGAACACAACACAGCACAATACTACTTCACCTGCAGAACACAACACAGCACAAATACTACTTCACCTGCAGAACACAACACAGCACAATACTACTCCACCTGCAGAACACAACACAGCACAATACTACTTCACCTGCAGAACACAACACAGCACAATACTACTCCACCTGCAGAACACAACACAGCACAATACTACTTCACCTGCAGAACACAACACAGCACAATACTACTCCACCTGCAGAACACAACACAGCACAATACTACTCCACCTGCAGAACACAACACAGCACAATACTACTTCACCTGCAGAACACAACACAGCACAATACTACTTCACCTGCAGAACACAACACAGCACAATACTACTTCACCTGCAGCAGAACACAACACAGCACAATACTACTTCACCTGCAGAACACAACACAGCACAACACACAATACTACTTCACCTGCAGAACACAACACAGCACAATACTACTTCACCTGCAGAACACAACACAGCACAATACTACTTCACCTGCAGAACACAACACAGCACAACACAGCACAATACTACTTCACCTGCAGAACACAACACAGCACAATACTACTTCACCTGCAGAACACAACACAGCACAATACTACTTCACCTGCAGGACACAACACAGCACAATACTACTTCACCTGCAGGACACAAACCAAACTAATGCAGGCACTGCACAATATTATTAATATAATGTACCATACCTTTAAGAAAGTATGTGTTTGCACTAAGTGCACACTGTGGTTATTATTGTGGTTACTGTGTGCAGAGCTCTCACCTCTCCATTATTCAAATCTGGGACCCTGAAAGCAGAGGAGTAGGAATAAGAGTGTGAATAAGCAAGCAGGTCGCACTGATCTCAGTTCATCACTTGAACATCACTTCATCACAGATCTCAGTTCATCATCTTCATCACTTTAAAGATTGTGTTTAAAGATGTATGACATTACCCAGTTCTCGCGGAAGCACAATTTGAATTGTCTCTGCAAGACACTCTGGCAATGAGTAATGATGCACGTTACTTTTACCCCTTGCATCGCGAGGAACCAATCACATCGGTGTATCTGATATAGGCGGGCCATGAGGCGAGCTAAACAGATGATGACAGCACTGCAACGAATCAGTCAGTAAACTTTGGTCGTAGTGTTATCCAATTGTGTCGAAGTCCGGAATAAGTCAGTAAACATTGGTCATAGTGTTATCCAATTGTGTGCAGTGAGATTTTCAAATGCATGCTTGGTGCCACCCCTCGAGTTGGGCCATTTTCATTATTCGTGGCCAGACCCTTAATCTTTCTAGATTACCAGGGGCTGGATTTTCCAGGCTAGTATGACATGACTGCTGCTGCTGTTTTTAGGACAACTTTAAAGAATGAGTTCATGAAACATTGCAGACAGAGTGGACCATTCTAAATACACAACAGAGTATGCAAATGCAGTGTTGACTTACTGCTCAGTGTCACCGCGCGTCTCCTCCTCCTTAACTGTAGGCTGCTTCAGATAGTTTGTCACCTTATACACCGTCTGTGGGAAAGCAGACAGTCACAAACCAGTTCCACAGCCACAGGGACTAACATGGGCGAGATGGGCTAGTATCTCACCTTCACCCCAATGAATCCCATGAGAATTAGGTTGAGGGGAAGGAGCAGCGTCTTGATGTATCCCAGAATAGTCTGAAAGTTTTGGGACAGTTTTGAACACAGCTGCTATCACAACACAAAGAGACATGTCTGGTATGTAATCACAAGGATGCTTACAAGGTAAAAACAGACAAGGATGTGAAGTTATTTATGTTTATATTTATCCGATTTGGATGATTTGAAGTTCCTTACAAAACCATTTTGATAGATAATAACCACTTCAGAATCCAAATAAACTAGACTAGACTGGGGTTTTGCCATCCCAATTCTGGCCTACTTCAGCAAAACAAAACATTAGTAAATCATATTTACACAAGGAATCTAACCTCCAGCTCCATGTAGTCATACTCATCCACACAAGAGTACATCATGGAGAGAAAGTCCTTGTTGAGGCTGAACTTGGAGCTGATCACATTGCTAATATGGATCTTGGGGGAAGAGGAGTGAAACAGAGCATTCAGAAGACAGCACCGTTGCAATGAAACAAACAGTCAAAAGTTTACTTTGTTGGGTTAACGGTCAGGTTTTTAGTGCTGCCACTAACAACTAATTTTCTAACGACTAATCTTTCAACTAATTTTTCGATTAGTCGACTAATCTAAACAACTATTTTTTTAAAAACCAAGTGTTTGTTATTTTGTTGTGTCCGTTTTATTTTGAACTCAACTAAAGGGAAAACGTAAAATATATCACCCTACTTTTGTTAGAAGCTGTATTACTGTAAGTAAACTGTTCAAAAACATTATGTATTAAAAAAAAAAAAAACACCCATTTAAAATGCAACCTTCAGATCTAATGTCAGACCTTTGATAGACTTTATTTGTATGCCAGTATTGCCATGGACATAGACAACTTCTTTGACCTGAGGCCCGGTCATGGCATACTTTGGGGTCATAGGGCCCACCTACATGAACCCACCCCCCATCAAATTATTATTATATCACATCACAATTACTATTGTTATGCTATATTGTTATACATGCACTTCAAATCAGCCAGTGTTTAAAGTGCTAACATTGTTCACAAAAAGTTTGTGAAAACATGCACATCAGAGGACTGCTTTACTCATGTAAAATATAATTACAATAGTTCCATTGCTTTTGCATGGTTGCATGATAAACTTCTCAAAACAACAGCAATTATATGGGTGTCATCGTTTTGGGATGTTTCCCTCATGCAAGCATCATTCACTGGTAGGCAAATGGAAAGAATAGACATATTTAAAGAGAAACTTGGCAGGATTTCCCCCTCTGCTGGAGAAATTGTGCATTATGCTATTTCAAACTGTGGAAAAAGGTAACGATAAAGCACATGGATTTGTTTACAAGCTAGCGAACAGTTAGCATAAGTTTGGCAGAACAATGTGGATGTTACAAGGTAAGAAACACGATTTAAAACTAGTTTCTTGTTTCTCACTTTTCTTTTCGGGACGGTAGTCTCAATGTTGCAAGGTTGGTTTTCCGCCTGAGGACGCTAGGCGCAGTGGGGAAAGCGGGGCCATTTTCACCGGAACAGGTCATTTAACCATCCAAATGATTTCTAAACGGGTTTATTACGTTGAAATAGTTGCCAAGTTCACCTTTAATTATGCCACAAGCTTTTGGCCACGTTATTCAAATTTGACTATACAATACTCTAGATCAGTGGTTCTCAACCTTTTTTCAGTGTTGTACCCCTGTGAAATATTTTTTCAGCCAAGTACCCCCCAACCAGCGCACAAGAAATACCACTACGCTTCAACCACGACTCCATTGTTTGAGTTTTGACAGTGATTGACAGGTGATGGCGGGTGGCATGTGACAGGTTGGGTCGAACCATCTTGGTATGGGGGGGGACTCTGGGTTTTAGGAAATTGAATAGCCTACTGAAATATAAAATTTATTTTATGAACTTATATTTTCCTGAAATATTTATTAAATAATTGTTTTTAAGTATTTTTGCATGGATTCTACTTTTTAAATATATGTATATATATATTTTTTTTTTTTTGTATTAGTACTAGCATTGATTTTATTTTGATTTTTAAAGAATTAAAATATAAAAAGCGTATTATAAAAAATCTTATATTTTGACATGTATCTCACCACAGCAAGCACATAGCTCTACGTGCATTTCATGTGTGTGTGTAGGGCAGACTGTCCTGAATCTAGCAATCTGGCTATCATTGCCATGGTGGAGGGATTCTCTGGGGCTGAGCAATTTACAGATATATGTGGTGTGCACTTACAGAAATAAATGCCATTTTTATTTAGTGATTAAAAATGACCTTTCTGCGCTCCATATCTGTGACAGAACTGATCTGACCTGACTTGACCTGAGTTTACGTGTTAGCCTGTGTGTGACTATGGTGTCTGCACCTATGATTCTCTACAACTTTTTACTGCATTGCCATGAACAAAGTAAAGGCAAAAAAGGTGTTTCTTTGTCGAACAAATTGGGATGCAATGTGAGCTTTGAATTGGATGCCATGCAGGAATTTGCTAGGATCTCAAAACCGGATTCTGAACATCCTTTGCCATAGAGAAACACACAATAGCGTTGAATTATAAACATGCTTTGCCACAAAAACAGACAAAAACGTGAGGTAAGTCGAGCTATCTTTAACACTTCGCTGAAGCAAGCCATCGTCCCATCATGTTTCAAAACTGCCACCATCATACCTGTGCCGAAGAAAACTGCTCCATCCTGCTTCAATGACTACCGCCCTGTGGCACTGACACCCATCATCATGAAGTGCTTTGAGCGGCTTGTCATGTCACATATCAAAGCCATTCTCCCCCACCCTGGACCCCTTCCAGTTTGCATACCGAGCCAAGCGGTCTACAGAGGATGCAATCTGCTCTGCCCTCCACCCAGCCCTCACCCACCTGGAAAAAAGAGACTCATATGTGAGATTGCTGTTTATAGACTTCAGTTCTGCATTCAACACCATAATACCACAACAACTCATCTGCAAACTTGACAAACTGGGACTCAGTACCTACCTCTGCAACTGGCTACTGGACTTCCTTTGTCAGAGGCCCCAAGTAATGCGTGTTGGCAACAATACCTCAAGCAGCATCACACTGAGCACAGGGGCCCCAAGGCTGCGTGCTCAGTCCGCTGCTCTTCACCCTGCTGACGATGACTGCACTGCAACCTACAGCAACAATCACATAGTGAAATTTGCTGACGACACAACTCTGGTGGGTCTCATCACCAAGGGCGGCCGAGACTCAATACAGGTTGGAGGTCGACCATCTGACCACGTGGTGCAGGGACAACAACCTCCTGCTGAGCGTCAGCAAGACCAAAGAGATTGTTGTTGACTTCCAGAGAGGTCACACCCAACACCTGCCACTGACCATCGGCGGTGCTGTGGTGGAGAGAGCGAGCAGCACCAAATTCCTGGGAGTGCACATCAGTGAAGACCTCTCCTGGACCACCAACACTGCATCACTGGCGAAGAGAGCTCAGCGCCGCCTGTACTTCCTGCGAGGAAACTCAGGCGAGCAAGTGCTCCACCAGCCATCATGACCACATTCTACCGAGGCACCATTGAGAGCATCCTCTCCAGCTGTATGGCTGTGTGGGGGCGGAAGCTGCACTGAATACAACAGGAAAGCCCTGCAGCGCATAGTGAACACAGCTGGAAGGATTATTGGTGCTTCACTCCCCTCCCTGAAGGACATTTACACCACCCACCTCACCCGCAAGGCGACCAAAATTGTGAGTGATGCAAGTCACCCCGCTCACAATCTGTTTGATCTACTGCCCTCTGGGAAGAGGTACAGAAGCCTGCGGCTCCCCACTACCAGACTCACCAACAGCTTCATACACCAAGCTGTAAGGATGCTGAACTCTCCCTCCTCTCCCCCCTCCACCCTCAGCTACATAACATCCTGGACATTGGACCCACAATGGCCGCCTGCACTACTCCACTTGCACACTTGCACACTTTTACACTTTACAACTTGGTGTTGTTGTCCTGAAAACACAACACTTCTGCTGCTCTTACATAACTTGCACCACTATGCCACTTTCTTTCTTACTTAGGTCAAACAGAACTACCCAAGCCTTTTATTGGCCTGACTTTGCACTAGTATTTTATTGACTGTCTATGCACAATTTCAACCAAATTTTGCTGCTCTTATTTTTTCATTATTATATGTGCCCTCTTATTTACTTATTTACTTACTTTTTTGTTTACTTGAATGTTATGTTATGTTTGTCTGTGGACCTAAATTGGTAAAATATGTCTTGTCTTCACCGTGGGATAGTGAGAAACGTAATTTCGATCTCTTTGTATGTCTGGAACATGTGAAGAAATTGACAATAAAGCTGACTTTGACTTTGACTTATATGAAGTTATTATTTTGCTGTCACTTCATCTGTTTTATAATCCAGACGAAGTGACAAGGATGTACTTGGTACCAATGGATAGCCCTGTGTCTCCTCTTCCATCTGATATGCTTGCCATATCTATGCGTTCACGGGTTCGGGAGTAATTCAAACGAGAGTAATGGGTGCGCAGGTGAACGCAGAGAAGACTGTAAATATGAATTTGATTTCATTTCATGATTTAATTTTCATACTTTAACGTACAGACAAGTGCGTGGTCTCATTGGAAAGCCCCACTTCTGCTCTGTCCCGCAATAACAGTTTCATATCGCTGCGATAAACATTTGCGGAGCAAAGTAACAGAGAAGAAAGTGTGTGTTTTTGACGCACTTTGCGTCAATCGGGTTCTAAGGGTTAAAATCTCACGTACCCCCTGGAGTGCCGTCACGTACCCCCATTTGAGAACCACTGCTCTAGATGGTGTATTATAGTCTGTGCTCTGTTTTTTATGGAAGTTGCATAAATCCACATTCTATTAAATGTAGTTTCATAATTAAATAGCCTTCCAATAGGTTGAATTGGAGCTTTGCTACCAACAAGTGGTTTCAGTTTCTCTCACGCATTGAATGAACGCTCATACCACCATTTAATTGTATGTCTCTATGTTTGATGACACCAAATTAGCAAGTATTTCCTACTGATTGCAGAAACGTTTGTTTTCTTTTTCTGTCGGTCCGTGGTTCCTTGATCAATTGTGCAGCAAATTATCAGATGAAGCCCCGGGAATAATTTCTCTCCGCGGCTCCGGACCAGCAGTGTTCACGTTACGGCCGGTGCTGGTCCGCGCAGCCCATAGTTTGAGAAACGCTGCTTTGAAAGGCGACAGGAGTTGAGGACTTTGCAAATAACGACTAAAAAAATTGCCGTCAACTAATTTTCATGGTCGATTAGGTCAGCATTACAGGTTTTATTATTTTTGATTTCATTATTTTAAAAACTCACTCGGGCAGTTTGCACAGTTACATAACTTCACCCAGAAGAAAAAAATTACATAAGTTGTGTCATTCTACCCCAAATGGAAACACTTCATCTCATCATCAATTAATTTACAGATACCATGACTAAGATTGAGTTCTAAGTGATAGGCTACCTGCTCTTGCGTAATACACTTTTGAACATTAGTAAGATTATTTTATATTCATGCAGCTACTTGGAAATCCTATCCTACTAACAAAGGACTCACATCACTGGTACCAAGGACGGCTGACAGTGTCCACTTCAGAAGGACAGTGAGGCCAAACCAGGTAAAGCCTTGCACCAACTTCAATTGCCCAGAAGAAAGAAAATGGTTAAAGGTTACTGCTCCAGCTCAAGCTAGATAGCTGTACCTGTAAAACTAGTGTAATGAAAAAGTATGTATTCATTTATTGATGTCCATAAATCTCTTACAGCTCTTTGGCCTCCGTGCGGGTAATCTTTGAATAAAATGTCCCTGAAGGAGACAACAACCTGAAACAAAGTGACCGAAACATCCTTTTCAATGACAAAATGCTAACAAAGAAATTCTTTTGCACAGCTCTGCTTGTTCATAATATCTTTGCTACCAGACAAAACAACTTGGGACAGCCAGAGCAAAAGAGAGCAGATTCAACATTCTTCTTTACAATATCATAAAAAAAACATGAATTCATTAATTCCTGAAAATCTCAAGTTCATGGTGCGAATCCCAACTATGCCAGTGCGACATGTGAAGGGGCCTGGGGTCACTCACCCAGCCTGCCAGGAGCGCGGAGCCATAGAGAGATGACTGAGACGTGTTCCCAAATAGCAGCACAAAGCACACCGACGCCGCTGCCTGTGGGAAAGACATGAAGGACGCCGACTGATGAGATGTGTGTACTCATTTAAGTCACAGTCTACTGCACTGTTGTTAACATAAAAACTACCATGGTCTCTCTGTTCGTAAAAGGCAGAGGGGGCCATCTCTTTCATTGCTAATAATACACTGACTATGATGCTCATTTTGTCAATAACTAAAAGGATAAGATGTTCATTCCCTTTGTAGACCATGTAGATGCTATACGACTGTTTTTGCTAAATGTGGTGTTTTTCCACAAACGTTTGTTGCTCCCTCAGGAGTGTACAGACACTCACCATGTGGACAGAAATCAGGGACTTGAGCAGTGAGGGGTTGATGTATCCCATGACATAACAGGCATAGAGGCAGGCAACCTGTGAGGAGAAAAAGAGTATCAGCCTCAAGCCCTCTCCGCCACCAACAGACGTTAGGAACATAAGGCTGTTCGTACAGCCTGCTGAACAGAAACTATAGCTTTAAGAACTGGCTAGGAACAACAGACGAAAATTAGCCTGTATGGCTAACTCCAGCTTATTTGCATGACCTTGTCTGTTGATTAATGATAATAATTGATGATGAGCACTGTCCCTATTAACTAAATAAACAAATACATAAATAAATATAAAGTCACGCTCTTGCCTGAGTCAGCAGGATGTACTGTGATGTTGGCCAAGGGAGCATGAAGAGAACGTTACACGCACCGAGGGCTGCTAGAACCTTTCGCCCAGGGTTCTGGTTCCTAGAGAACATCAGTGTGGACAGAGGAGAAAGGAGGATTCCAAGCTATCAAATGCAGAGTAGGATGGTTGAGATGGCAAGTTGGCTAAACGTCTGCTGTTTAGCTAAGTCAGCCATACCTGATGATGTAGGTTAATATAAGCATCTGCATGACGAAGAAAGGGTAGGAGAAGCTCTCGCGTAGAGGAGGGGTCCACATGACTCGAGTGCTCTGTGACACACACACACACACACGACGCACGCACACACACACACACACACTTCAGCAACAGGAGAAGCTATCTTCGTATGTGCTTGATGTTTGTGTGTGTCTATGTATTGCATATTGGATGAGTGTGTGTGTCTGTGTCATGAGCTTGACTGGTTGACCCAGTCTCAATCAGCCAAGTATCCACTGAATGGTGAACAGGTGGAGATCAAACATCCTTTCTCCCCCTGTGCTTTTTGACTCACTTCAGCATGGTTAAAGAAGAAACAAAGAACACTGACGAGACCTCCCAAACGAGAAGAGCTGGAAAGAGACGTAAAAGGAGAAAGCAACATGAGGACCAACACAGCAGGATAAAGGATTAGAGGATAAAGAGGAAGAATGAAACTAGGGCTGCACAATTCATTGATCGAAATCACAATTTGAACTAAAGCAATTAGCTAACCGCAAAGGCTGCAATTAATCGTGCAGCTTGCAACTCTGTCCCATTGATTAATCTTGTCACATCTCATTTTTATATTCATGCTGTCCTCCTTGTGTGACAGACAGTGAAGCTCACCTAACAGGAGTGATGGGATTCTCGTGCACTAGACATGCTTACGAATCAGAAATGGACCAACTTCAAGCGATAATTGGAATATTGAACTGAAGCATGTCTTTCAAAAATTATATTGCAAATCAAATCGCAATATCTGTCAGAAAATTTGCAAATAGATATCTTCCTCAAATGGTGTAGCTGCAGCCCTCACCTTAAATTCTTCTCAGAGCATCAAGCCATCCACAACCTTGACTACACCCCCAAAAAAACCCTCAATACCTTATATGTTTTACTTGCCTTAGATACGTCCCGTACAGGAAGAGAAGACTCATCATGAGGCCATTTAGCACAAAGACGCAGGTGACATAGAAATAAGCTGGATCTCCAAGGCCTGCACACATTACACAGAGCATGCCATACATACTGCTACAGTAACAGCGGTCACCTCTGAGAAGTAGGTTTTACTGACTACTACAGTGGCTAACGAAAACTGTCAAATGAAATACAAAAGTACCATTTACCACACAAGACAATAACACAATACACAACACAATAGTACAATACACTGTCGCTTCTACCGATTTGTGTCTTGTACCTTCACAGCCTTCCACTGGAGTTACGTCATTGATTCTGTGGATGTCGTAACAGGCCTTGCTCGGAAGCCCAAAGAATTCTATGAAACCCGTATATGTTCTGTGTAGATTTCCAATGACTATCTACTAACAGACAATTAGGCCAGCCATCAAAAGGAGCACTCACATAAATCGGCTGTAATGTTTTTTGTTTGTTTGTTTTCTAAAGGAAAAATAAGTCATTTAAATTACACCAGTAGAACATATACTTGAATGTGTGATAAATGAGCTTTATACCTCGGGATAGAGATTAAACCTCTTGAGGGCATTGATGACTTTTGGAGATTCTGACAGATGATCGTTGACAAAAAAACGCAACCCAGAAGTAATTGAGGGCGACTCAATGTAATTCTTATAGTAGGAATAGTAAAGACCCTGGACAACAAATGAAAATGGGAAAACAAATGAGGTCTGAATGAATCATAAAGGATAAATGTAATTTAAATGTATTTTGAATTAAATAAACAGAATGGAAATTATTATTATTATTATTATTATTATTATTTACCATTTCTGTTCGAAAAGCCATTTCCTTCTCCAGGGTAGATAAGTGTGAAAAATGTCTGTCATTCTCAAACAGACCATCAAGATGCCGCCTGCGCCAGAGTGAGGTGCAAATGTGCATAAATTATAGGTTGGGTAACTGGGTCAAACACTGAAGCACAAACAACTGACTCAGAAGGACATCTTGGCAATAGTCTACCACTTAGCCAAAACACTGTCTATCACTCATTTACATTTTACATTTATTCATTTAACAGACCCTTTTATCCAAAGTGACTGACAGCAATAGAATAGCACATAAGACACTGGTGCAGAGGAGACCTAGCTATCACTGCATCTGTTAGTACTGGAGGATAGGAGTGGCTATTATAGGTACTGGGGCCTCATTACAGAAAAATATCCTAACTGCTTGTCCTATCTTAACTTAAGTTTCAAAGATAGGAAAAATCCTATCTTCCTGTTACAGAAGCAGTTCCTAAACTCATGGCTGTGCCCTATCTTATCTTAACTTAAGAAATCCTAACTGTAACTGTCAGTTAGATTTTTAAACCGGCAATCGTCCTGTCATGCCTGTTTCTATGATTAGAATGTATACAAGACTGCCTGTATCTATGATTAGAATGTCAGGTTTCAAAGATGGTGTTCTAAAGACAGTTGTTTGCTCAAGATGGACAAACCATAATATCAGAGAGAAATAGGTCTAGGTTAGGCCTATGTAGGAAGAAAGAAAGTGTGTCAATATTGATTCATTTGATGAACAGGATAAAAAGATGAAAAACAAAAAACATATTTATAATAATAAATACTGGTAATAGTCTAATATTCTGTTATATAATTATTAATATTTAATTGTTATAAATGTTATAAAACACATAGCTTATAGGCTACATTTTTAAGTTTTCACTTAATTAACTTATTTAGTGAAATAGGCTTTATGGTGTCCCTAACAGTCATGTCCATCATCAACAACTCAACAAGACAGGGTATGTGCCATCCTAAGTTAGGATTCCTAAATTAGGAAATTCTTGAGTTAGGATGGTTCTGTAATGGCCACATTCCTATCTTAAGTTAATATAAGCCTTTTTCCATGCTTCTGTAATATAGGGTGACCAGATTTGAGTTTGTGAAAAAGAGGACACTTCACTTCAGTTGTCAGTGTGCAGGCTATCCTTTAAAGGCAGTTTAAAGGGATAACCAAAGTGCAGTTTCCTACCCGAAACTAGAAAGTTGCTAGGTCGGCAATCGTCTAGAGAAGGCCGCTCAGACAATGGCAGAAGAGCCGTTCGTCGTGTTATATTTTTTACAGTCTAGTTATGAGGTTATGTGCCATCAAAATGATTTTGGAGACGTAATGTTAAGGTCGAAAAACTCTGTCACTTTAGCTGATGAGCTCTCACCCCTCGCTGCCGTTCGATGCTTTGCTGAACATTGTGTAGCCTACCTGAAGGTCGTTGACACCTTTATTTGCGACCGACAAGTAGGCCTAAGTGGCTGCTTTGCAGGTCAGCACTCAGCTTCATGTTGATCTCGACCGAGACAAAAACATGGAAATGTACGTTTTAATTCGTCAGTGATCTTACACTAAACAAGGACGTTTGCGCTATTGAGGTGACGGACTGACCAATTAAATGTTTACAGAGATTACTATCAACCAATGACGGTAGCCAAGGTCAGGCTCAACACACTTTCCACTCAATACAAAGCGAACTGTAGGGGGAGGGCGTGACTATATGTGAATGAAAGACATAGATAGGCTATATATGAATGAAAGAGAGAGCAATGCAAATTCGCTGTAAACACGTTTGAGGCTAGAATAAGAAAATCCCGGACAACTTTGAAATTCCGCCCGGACACATGTTTAGGTTTCAAAAAGAGGACATGTCCGGGCAAAAGAGGACGTCTGGTCACCCTAACCAAAAATCCTAAATGCTATCCTAAACTGAGATAAGATAGGATTTCAGAGTTAGGAAGTTTCTGTACGATAAACATCTGGTGTGGTAGGAGGAGAAAGTGGTAGGAGGAGGTAGAGGAGGGGAGAGAGGGAGGGAAGAGCATGGTAAGTTCGCACCAGTGTTGAGTTGTTAGAGGTGCTAGCGAGGTTTTTTGTTTGTTTTTTGAAGACAGAGGGACGCCCCTGCTCATCCCTAATACGAATAATTACATGCAAACGGCCTGTCCATAGTCAGTCTGCAAAAACAAAACATTTAAGAAAGCAGACTTTTTGTTTAACCAGGTAACTTAAGGCTCCACTTACCAGTGTGCAATACCAGCTAAAAGTGCTGTGGAGAAACAAGAGGAAGAAATGTCAGACACCTAACATTATCCAAGTGTATAGGTTAGGCCTAAGTTAGTTAAACCTAATCACAATAGTGATAGATCGTTTGTCTGTGTCCTTAATAACCCAATTAGAAAGTGTACCGATAAATTACACATTAGCCTACCAGTCATTCATGCTGACGCTAACTTAACGTTAGCTTTGGTAGCCTAGTGATGTGATGGCCTACTGTTAGCTTTACGTTAGCAGAGTTGCTGCTAGCGGTCAACTTCGTGTTAGCGTGACTTTGGTCATTTAACTACTCACCCATAAGCAAAGTAACTCCCAGGTTCAGAAAGGCACGATGTGAAATACCAAAATTATCTTGCACGAATGAAGACATGTCGTTAAAAAAAATATTTGGGAAAAATGAAGACCGTGATGCAATCTGTTTCGTGGGCATTGAGAGTTGTTTATCCCCTGGACAATATCCTTCACAATTGCCACTATTGTCCAGCTGTCGGAGCTTAGCCCCCATATCACCTATCCTACAGTGACAGAGATTTGTACTTTTAATGTACTTGAAGCAAGATATATCGAAATAGTTCTGAGGCACGAGAGATTTACATAGGTGTAACGCTAGCTTCAGCTAAGACTGGTTAGCCAGCTAGCAAAATGTTTAGATATAAAAAAAAAAATGTTTCTCGGTAACCATGGCAAGCTCAGCGCTGAGTGACGTTAATCACCAAAGATCTTAGCGGAGCGTTTAGCGCTTTTTGCTTCCAACCAAAGATCGTAGACTAAAGGTTAAACATTATCTTCTCACTTATGTACTGGCTACTTTAGTAATGCTGATCAATTGTGCTCTTGTGCATTAATATTTCCAGCAAACAGCCCGTTGAACCAAGATCCTTGATTACTAACTGGTTGAACTCAGTGGATAAAAAGCGTCTGTTCTTTGCCATGACTTCTTCTGTAACATTTTTTATATCATGTAATGCTATATGTAGATGTCCTCAATTGTAGCTCAAATTCAGCATGCAAAAATACCAGCCAACAAAAAAAAGAAAACAGACCAACTAGTGATTTTCACTTGGTTTTCTGGACCACCCTTTATAACACTTCAAATATCAAACAAGCATTGATTTATGAGCGAGACGATCACACACTGACCACACAGATTAGGGGGGGTACCTAAAGACTCTTTAGTTCCAAACTTCTTTTTTAACGAAAATAGATCATAACATTTTTAAACATTAAAAATTACAATGTAACAATGCAGCCTTAAAGGCCCACTCACAGTTCTCACAGTTGCTTAGATTGGAGGGCAACTGCCATGATGTACAAAACCACTTACAAAGACGATCTGTTTCTCTCCAACTACTTTACACAAAGTGTCTGCTCTGAAATCAGTTACCACACAGAGGGACTCACATCGCTCTTCTGTCAATTTATGACTGCTGATTGAAATAAGACACATTGTCTTTCTTTTTTCTCACTCACGCACTCTCTTCCTGCTTACATGGACCTGCTCAAATGTTTTTATTCACAGTTTGAGGGAATGTGCATAGGATCTACAATTTGAAATGGGCCCCATAAATGATGTACGCCATAGTCTTTTGTTTTGAAGCTCCTATTAACACGTGTCCTCTCATAAACTCAATGAGGAACCCACAAGAGCAAACAAAGGCATAAGTTGCTTCTTGTCACAGTGGATAGGGGCCCCAAAGTGCAATCACGTATTGACCTACAACTCCCATGATTCAGTTTGCTGCGTTGGGAACGCCCTCAGGGATTAGGGAGGTGAAGAAGGTGGTGATGAAGGACCAGGCGGAGGAGAAGAAGCCATTTTGGTCGTCTTCTCCCGGGGGTCCCTCGCTACCTTCCTCTGCACTGTCCCCATCCTCGTCTCCAAAGCCATCGTCTATTACGCGCTCCTGTGGACAGCAAATACAGAGACGAGGGAAAAATGTGAATCACTATAAAGCTACTTCTTAAATATGTGTCAAATCTCTTAAAGTCTTAAATTGTCTATAGAATTATTCAGAATACTACAGTGCTCCTCAAACGATTGTAAATACTGCTGTGTACCTGGACAGAATGGATTTAAAAAGCTAAATGCAAACACTCCATGAATCTCCCTTCCTCCCTTCATTTATTCATTCATTCATTAATTCCTTCCTTCATTCATTCATCTAAAATGTAAAAGTTGTCTCTACAACCTGCATTGGTCAACACAATACAACAATACAAAATAATAAAGCAACTTCCAAGCGCATGTGTAGAAAAAGTGTGTGAATATGTGCACATGAAACACAAATTGGGATGGAGTACCATATCCTGGAGGTCATTTAGATCCCCGTCCAGTTCGTCCTGGTTGCCCCCGTCTGCCAGGTTCTGTAGCTCGTGCTCTAGGTTGAAAGGTAGCCAGCCGGCTTGATGACTTGGGGGGAAGGACCACAGGATGAGCATACAAACTCAAAGTTAAACTTGAAACCCCACTATGAGCAACTTGACCAGACAGTTTATGTTTATGTAGTTATTCAGACAATAGGTAAGAAGAAAATTATCTGAATTCATCCATTTTTCAGACGTGGAGGGACAAGCAGCACAAACCATCAACACTATGACTAGAACCAGTGAGACTGACAACCACACTGCTCTACACTGAGTGGGCACCTGTTTGCGGAGCCTTGAGCCCAAGAAGACTTGTCTAATGTATCTGAACGTACGCGCCACTATCACAGTGGAAGCTAGTTGTTATGGCAGATGCAATGCCAACGGAACCTTTCAGTTACGTGTCCGTTGTAGCCTCCCTGTAAAAAACACCTGACTGTGGCTGAAAGTGTGGCAAAGGGAAGTTCTGAAATTGACAAATAGATCAGCTCCACTGGTACGCAGAGCCTTGTGTATATTTTATGATCATACAGTGCTGGACCTCACTCACTTCCACCTGCGCGCGCACACCACACACACACACACACACACAGGGATGGAAATTAGCATCAGCCAAATGAGGGTAAATTTACCAGCCACTGTGTCGGGTAAGTAGATATACCAATATACAGTCAGATACAAATCATTTTCAAAGGCCCTGACGGTTAAAGGGACACCAGGCAAGCCTGATGCTTTTTCTCTACGAAACTTCCCTCGCTCGGTCTGAAGCTCTTTTCCTTTTCTTTGCATCTTCCGTCAAGGGTTTTCACTGCTTCTTCGCCGGCTCTGCCATTATACACACGTTTGCAACAATCGCTAGCGTTTTGTTAGCCTCCCTCTGTGCTGTGGATGCAGGATGGAAACTGAAACTGCTTCGGTCGCCGGGTACGATACACTGAACTTGCATGCGGGATATTCTTCCTACAGGCAGTAGGGGCAGGCGAGAGAGTCTTCATTCGCCCTGTAATGAGTCATTTAACCATATACCGACTTACGAAGATGAGTAATTAACACGAAAACGTTGCCTGGTGTCCCTTTAAAAATGAGTCTTGTAGTAGGGATCATGTAATGTTATCAGTAGCCTATAAGGGTAAATCATGGTGAGTTCAAGTTACCTACAATCACTACCAGTGAGCCGCAGTCTCCCTGGGAAGCGCTGCATTGGAGCTTAGCTGTGCTTAAATCGCCTAGATATCTGTAAAATCATTTTCACAAAATGCTAACTAAGCATGCGTGTATTTAAGTTTCTTAAAACGGAGCTGTGCTTAAATTGGTCAATGCATGATTTCATTACAGGCCAAATAAAAAAATATTTTGTTATATATATTATGTTAAATATAGCCTAGATATCTGTAAATATTAAAATCAGACGATGTAGGCTACACAGATCAAGTTGGATTACAGCTCCATAACTCAGACCAATGGATTGTGTCTTAAAAGGAGCCACACCACTTTTATAACACTATGGCATATGATAGCTGTTCTGTTGACCTTTAGTTTTGTTGCTACTGTGCATGGAGGACAGGCCAATTATGAGTTCTGTCCAACATTGGTGGTAGGTTTAGATCAAATTTTCATACCGTATCTCTAGTGGCTGGTAAAAAAGTTGAGTGGCTGGTAGATTTTGGAATCCACCAGCCACAGTGGCAGGTGAACTAAATATTGGATTTCCGTCCCTGACACACACACACACACACACACACACACACACACACACACTTACAGGTAGAGCAGCAGCATGCCTCCAATGACCATGACGAATCGGTTGAAGGAGGAGTAGAAGTAGATGATGCTGAGCAGGACGATCGCCCGGGCTCCTGTGTACACCCAATCCAGCCAATCACGGTTCTGATCCTCCCCATCCTGCCCCTCCCCACCAATGGGGTCAGCAGGAGCAGCCTGCTGCTCCTCTCTGGGCTGTTCCGATTGGCCTGTGGGGGAAATGGGCGTTGCGGTCTGATAAAATGCAGCCAATGAGGCTTGCCTGACAGCAAAGAAGAAGACAAGAAAAGAAAAGAAGAGAAGAGAATACAAGGTTGTTAGGTAAATAAAATTGTGATCTGTGCTCTCTCGCTACCCAAATTTGTTAACTGCTTCCCACAAAAGAATGCTTCCATGTCCTATGGCATGTCTACAATTCAGTTTCTCAGAACCAAAAAGGCTTTTTGGCAAGCAAAGAATTCTTCATATGAAAGAGGTATTCTGTACAATGCAAATAACGCTGTGAAAACTGGCAGCCAAGTGGCTAATCAAGTGCTGAAAACGTTAGAGGGTAAAAAGCTGTTGATGGAAACTGTGTGTGTGTGTGTGTGTGTCTTATGTGTAGCACACAAGTGATCCACTGAATGAATGAGCAAAGAGGCCTGGGCCTTTGAGTACACCTAAATCACAGAGCAAAAGTGTGCACTTGCTCCGAGTGCACCCTTAATAGCCTGGGAGTAAAAGCTCAAGTGCTCGCCTTCCCACAGACACAGGAAGGCAGTGACTCACTAACTCACTGGTGCATGTAGAGCTGCCAGGCGTAGGCCTGCTGCCACCACAGGAGGCTCATGGGGCTGATGGGAGCGGTCGTTCCGTAGGGAGGACTGGCTGCCTGGGGGAACTGGAGCCAATGACTAGACAAGGGGAAGAGATTGCGTCAGGACTCCACTCCAAAGGCACAGGGGAAATTAGCACAGAATTGGCAGAGAGTGTGGGAAAAAAGCAAGGCCAATTGCATGCACCTGGGTACAAAATCACCTACAAAAATAATACACATAAACATACACCACATGTACAGTATGTATGCATACGTATGCACACACACAAACACACATAAAAAAACACTGGTGAAAAGCATTTGCATGAAAAATGTGGAAACCTAACACACAACTATACAGAGAGAGCTGCAATGCAGAAATAAAAGATTTGCTTAAACCAGAGGGATGTAAAAAACACACCACCACACACACAGCACTGACCCTTGTGCAAAGGCAGGATGTGCTGTAGTGTTGATTAAGTGACCTTGCTGGTTCTGCCCGCCTGTGTGCGGCCCTGGAACATGTAACAGGCCAGCTGCAGTACTGGTACTCTCTGTGCTCTGAAAAACAGGAAAAAAGATCTTCAGCTGCAGTGTGTGTGGGTGTATGTTGTCATACTATGATGAACTTCTGATGTGTGTGTTTATGAATGTAAATGTGAAAGTGTGCAGTGTCTGTGTGTGTTGTTGGGGGCCAAGCAGCGAAGCTGCGAAGGCACCCATTGTGTTTCTATGATTTCTTATTATTGGGGGCCAAGCAGCGAAGCTGCAGGGCAACCCTTAGTGATTCTATCTTTTCTTCCCTATTATTATTACGCTTCCGCCATTGAAGTCTATGGCAGCCTATAGAACCGACTGGTGAAAAGTTGTGAAATTTGGTACACTGATTGGGGACAGGCCAATAATTAATTGCACCAAGTTTCATGCGGCACCTCCAGCTCTAAGCGCCACCAACAGGCAAAGTTGGACATGCGTTCCGCATGCGTAACTTTGACTCGTATGCCCAATTGTCAAAAATGAGGTATCTTTGGAATCCTTGGACCAAGCCGAAGTTCAACGCACCCTATGGACGTCAATTTCCGCCATGATGGATTTTCCGCCATTTTGGATTTTGTCAAAACCTTTAAAAGTTTCCGCCTCACATAGTTTGTCCGATTTTCAACGAAACTTAGCACATAACACCTTCAGACCAATCCAAGACAAAGTTATCGATTTTTGTCTTGAACTAAAACCGTTAAGCCAGTAACAACCAATCGAAATATCTTGTTGAAAGCCACTAAAACAGGAAGTGAGCTCATATCTCAGCAACCCTTTCATCTGTCATAACCAAACTTTAGTACATGGACTTATATCCCCATCTGTAGAGCACTCAAAAATCTGGTGACCTTTGACCTCTAGGGGCGCTGTAATTAGCGAAAATGCATTTTGGCCTGTAGCTGTTGATGTGTTTGGAATTAAAACATACTAGTGGTGTCTGGTAGTACTTTTGGATGTCCTTAGGCTGACCCAGGCCAACTTGTGATGTCAACATAATTGATTCGCCGCCATATTGAATTTAATCAAAAACACGAAAAAGTTTTCACTGGTCACAAATTTTATCTGATTTTCACAAAAATTGGCTCAGACCATCCTCAGACCTTACCTTATCAGTGTTTAATTTTCTGGAGCGATTGACAGAAGCGTTAAGCCTGTAACATAATCGAATTTTGCGTGCCGCCAAACAGGAAGTGAGCTCATATCTCAGCAACGGCTTTCATGTATCAAAACCAAACTTAGTACATGGTCCTCAGGACCCACCAGGAGGGCGCTCAAGAAATTTGGTGACCTTTGACCTCTAGGGGCTCTGGAATTGGCAAAAAATGTATTTTGGCCTGTAGTTGCTGTATTATTCTGCAATGGAGGTCAATGGCAGCCCATAGAACCGTCTGGTTCATCCTGATGATGCACAAATAATTTGGTGACCTTTGACCTCTATTGGGGCATTGAAATCACAGTTTTGATGATCAAATGATCATGATTTGATGATGAAAATCAGTTATGTTTTGATGTGAAACTTGACCTTGTAACTCAGCCAATCTTGGGTTGTTTGACATGGAACTTGTTGTGACTGCTTAATGCTATATGCCTGATGCCACGGCATTGAGTTGCATGGCAAATCTGGACTTCTGGACTGCTGAACTGCCTGCTTGGCCCCCTCATTGCTGCTTGCAGCTATATTTGTTATTGTTGTTGTTTTAATTCTTTGTAGCTACACCTACACCTTTGGAAAGTGATGTTTTTCTACACAGTAGTGTCCCAGCATTCTCTTATTGTCACCTTCACAGCGTGAACAATCGATTACCCTACTGAAAGAAGAGGCACTGGGTATTGAGTAATCGCTTGCCTTGGTTATTGTGTACTCTACTGGGTTAGGTCTCTGTGGAACAGATGCAACATTGGCACTTTGTGAGTGCATAATGGAATTTGGTTATCTCTTTGGAATTTGGAGTGTTGGAGTAAAGGTACTGAATGTAACCAGAGGGTTAAAGCGGAGCGAGGAGGCGCAAACGCTCGGACAATTTTCCGCTCGATTATTGCAAGGGGAGGGGGGAAATCCCCTTTATGCAGACCAGAGTAAACCCCGCTGCACTAATGTCAATGGAGACTTGTGGAATTTTACCAATAAATTGGTCATTATGTCTTTCTGGATTTGTTGAGGGTTTTTGGAAAATTTTTGTCATAATCTGTAAGTGTTTGGGATCATTTCAAGCCTAAAAGTGTAATTTTAGTGTTCGATTTGTAATAAAATAACCTAATATCAGACCATGCTGCTGCCAGTTACTGTCCGTTGTTAGCATGCTAGCTAGCCTCTTAGCTAAGGTAACATTTTAAACGGAGAAGTGTAATTTCTTTGAAATGACAACTAGCTGAATAACATTACTGACATTAGTTAAAGGGGATAGTTTATGCTCAAGTGAATTTGCAACAGTATATTAAGTTTAAGTTTAAGTCCTTCAACTAGTCACTTGTTAGCGATAGCTGTACTATTGCCATAGCTACTCCCATCCACTTATATAGCATTTTAACTAGCGTTAGCTAGCAAGCTCTCGGTTCACATGACTAATTAAATTATTCATATCATGTCCTAAAGAATGATTCATTGGTATCATACACGATTATATACAATAATACTGTGAACACAATTATGTTTATTTGTTCTTATTGCTTATTAAGACCTCAGCCATTATCAAAGAGAAAAGGATCAACCAGAGAGCACAAGAGTGACTGGTGCGATGGTGTGTTTGTTATTTCCTGGGAGGTGGAAGATATCAAAACACCTACCATTTTCTGATATGATGCATCTAAGCTCTCAAACATCAAATATGTGTGTGTGTTTTTTTAATGTATTTTGCAATGTACTGTATGTCTGAGTCTCTAAGTCTAGAACTAAGTCTAAGTCTAAGCTCAGCAACTCACGGTCCTACAAGCAACCGTGAGCAAGCGACACTGCAGGAGGACTTACAGCTGGCCGAGGGTCTGAGCTGGAGCTTGAGTGGGACTTGCTCTTAGTGTGTCTTCTGCGCGGCTGAGGGGAGCCTGGGGGAGTTCGGGAGGCGCACACCAGGTGGAGCATGTGGTACTCATCCTGCTGTGGAGAGCAGCCCACATGGAAGGTTAAGCCTCCACAGAGAGTCACGTCACTACAGTGGCGGACGCAACACGGTCACGTTCAGAAAACCGGGACAATGCCACAGAAAGCTGAGGACGCCTTAACTTTGCGCCACAAAAGTGTGCCAGACATAAATAATTAAATAAATTAATATACAACCCTAATAATACCATAACAATACAATAAATAAACAAATACATGTATTAGACAAAACTAAGTCATTAAATGTACAATCAAATCTTCAAAAGAAAGCAGTCAAAATGCTTACTTTCCTTGTGTGAAAACCACTCAAAAAACTCAAACTTTGTGTTCTGTGTGTTGGGTTTTATGGGGGAAAAGCCTTTGCATAACTTCTTCACAGTCATGTTAAATCTCTGTGAGGTAATAGCAACCAAATGGATCAAGGAAATGCTTGGGGCTTACCTTTCTCAGCACATCCTTGAGTTGCAGGTCGTCCGAGAGCAGCTTCCCTGAGTACACTAACCTCTGGTCCTTGGAGCTCTGCAAAGAGCAGAAGACCGACTGACTGACCCACATGACCTAACATGACTGGATACGACAGTTTGAGACCATGGACAGTGCCTCAGCTATGTACTGAACCTCCAGGGCCACTCTCGGTAATGACACCTAATTGGATGGAGGCGACTTAACCAGCATGTGGAGGATTACGGCCTTTCCGTTGTAGGGCAAAGACGGGGCTCCTAACCTGCTATTCATTAACAATGCAGGTTGCTACAAAAAAAACATAGCACAAAAACTCCAACTGCAAAAACTACTTCATGACAAAAACAAATCCAAAAAGGAGTGATGTCATCACGTCATTTCTATTTATTTTTAACTGCTGTGAGTCACGCTAGTAAGGTCGGCAGAGTGGGAGACCCAAAACAAAACAATTGGCAGATGCTTAACACCTCCACTTGAGAGTAGGCGGCATACTTGACTGAGTCTTTTGCATCATAGAAACCAACACAGTAGTTATTACTACATACATTTTGTGCTGGTGGAGAATGTGTTGCTAGAGCAGATTACACTCCGGAACAAAGGAGTCACACAGCCTCCACTCTGACGTATAATCTGATGTTTTATTGCTACAAATCTTCTGAGTTAATTCCAAAAACACCAACCCATGTATTCCCCTTATTTCGCCCCCGCACGCAGACAGGGTTGCCCAGGTAACTTGGTCATCCAGGCCTAGTTCTTGTAAGGACACTGTATAGCAGTACTACAAATAACAAAAAATGTAATATCCCAAATGGAACTGACATTTTTATTTCCCTGGCCTGAGCCAAGAACATCTTCATAATAATGTCTGAACACCAAAGTAAGCTATTTAATGCAACTATTCATAAAATGAATCTTACAGCTGTGGACACACCCACTGACCTATTCAGAAGAACAGCACAGATTCTAATCAGCACAAGCACAGCATGATTACATAACCACTAGAGCAACAGTAACACACACTCACACCGCAAGTCATTACAAAAAAAATGTACAAGAAATCTCAAACACAGAAGTCACAACTGTGGCATACTTATGACAAATGTTATTTGAGTCATGTAACTTAAGATATGACATGTGACTTGCCCCTGTGGCTCAGGGCCTGAGCATAATGTAAAGCTGTGAATTTCAGCCAAACATGTATCATTTGTAAGTTATTGTATGTGTGCACTAGTTAGGGTTAGCGTATACTGATACTGACTGAGAATGAAAAATAGGCATTTAGACATCAACACTTGCTTGCTATGGTTTCTTACCGGTTTACTGGGATAAACGTGTGAGATGTGAGTTTTCAGCTTCTCCACCGTCCAGTTCAAGAAGCAATATATGGTCTGGTCATCATACTTCTGATTGGGGGCCTTGATGACCAGAGTAACGGGGATGTCCATATCCATGGCTCGCAGCATGGGTCAGGGGAAGCTATTTTAAATTATATTAAGTTAAATGAACAGTAAAATCAACGACAAGGTGTAATAGTCATTCAACCACAAACTGCGACTAAGTTGTCCTTCATTAGCTGACATCCAACATCCGTGCGATTTTGATGAAGCGACACTAACGTTATGTCATGGTCTTCGGTAGGCTAGGGTGGATTCGTTAACCTAACGTTGTGTTTACATTTCGGGTGGAAGCTGCAGTAAAGCTGTAATATGTTCAATCTCTCAGTGTAAATATATTCATAACAGGGTAGCTGTGAGAACAAAGTTGGTTAAAATGGAAAATCCTTGTTTGCAAAGGCAAAGTTAGCAACAGTATAACAATATCAACTAGCTACAACCTGTATGTCAACCTACATACTACAGCTAGCTAGCTAACGTTAACAACAACATCAGATGCAATCAGCTTGGAATCTACCTAATAAGTTAGCTAGCAGGAATTCAGGAGTTCGTTTCTCTCCTCTGAAAGAAAATGTTAAGCTTGTCATACATACCTGGGGAGACACGTGCGGCAATTTCTCTGAAACCTTCGCTTTTTATTTGCTGAAACCCATAAGACTAGCATGGGTCGCCGGAGTTGTAAAGCGAGAGCGCTTTAATGTCCGGAAATGACGACACAAGTTTGCCGAGACAAACCGCTGATTTGACAGCTTACAAGTAGCCCAAGAGGAAACTAAATATTTTGTTTAGAATTTATAATTTACGAATCTATAATCACCCAAAGAGTTATATTCTTTACATTAATTTACATGTATATTCTTCTTTTGTTGTTTCGAATGTGCCCTAGTCTGCAGATCAGGAAGGGTCAGTGGATCTGGGAAGGCCGCATGAAAGGACAATACATGGTCAGGTGCTGTTCTAGCCCATTGAAATCAGATAGAACAATGCATGTCTAAATGTCATATTGAATGTAATATAAGAGTGTGGCACGTACTGCTATTAGTCTTAAAGAGTGTAAAACTATAGACCTTCAGTCATATTTTACCAACCCGGTAAATATGTATGCGGGTGTGTTGCGAGGGTTTACGCCGCTCCACTCGGACCAACCAGGGTCGGCTGCCCCGTTATCAAGTGTGATTTGTGTGTCGGGACCAAAACAGACCATGACAGCCCACGTTGTCAAAACAATCTTGTAACAAGGGAAATCCTGAATGATATGGCATGTATCAGAGTGCGGGGAAACATTAACAGAAATGCTTTTCATTTGCAGCCAAAGCTGAGTTCCAAGTAGATGGACAATCATGAGGAAAGCAACATGTAAATAATCAAGATTTCACGAGTGTGTTACGCTATTGTAGCAACCTCAAATATTGTTTTTGTTAAAAATGTTGATTGTTTGTTCATGACAGTAGAAATGGTAAAAGTACAAATAGTAGAATGGATTAGGAAAAGAGATTACTAACCTGTATAAATAATAGAACAAGGGGAAAGGTATTTATTTTTGAAAAGTACTTTCTGACCTATGACCTCTATGGGAACGTCAACTGTGCTTCATTCCTGTGCTATTCACCCCTTGCAGACACGTGACTTAAGTCACGTGACGGCTCCATGCTGGACGGCAAAAAGATGGGAGACGGTCGGCAAATTACATTATGTCATAAAGACTATGATGAACTGAACACCATTACTATAACATCTTTGTAGTTCAATGTATTGCTGTTTGGGGTCTGATAGTCAAAGAAGATGCCAGTGGTGTTGTTAGATGAAATGGGTCATGATAGCAAATGTAAAGTTATTAAAACTGGTGGTAACAGCAAGGGGAGATAACGTTACGTTAGGCTACTGTAATTAACATTATGGTAAATGAACACCCATAAGTATTTCTGGACTAAAAATATTGCAAAGCGATTTGGTTACTTTATTTGTCTTGCTTTTTATCAGTTGTAACATAGTCAAAACGTTAAGAATGTCATATCAGAACATGAAATAATAACTAGCTGCCACACTTAGAAGCTAGCTATTCTAGCTAACGTTTATCGTAGCTCATAGTGCTAGGGCTAATGTAACTTCGTCAGTTTGTAACGTTGTCCAGCTTAATAAACTTACTTCTTACATGTCTTAAGTTAAAGAATTGAAAGAAATAGGAAATTTAAAAAAAACTTGAACGGTATTATCTGTTTACATTCAGATCTTGCCAAAGACTTTGCCTAAGTGCTATCTGCTGTCCTGTTCAGAGTCTATGGTTGCTATAGCAACCGCTGCTGTGCTTCATACACTTAGGAGATAAGCATGCAATTGTGGTTGAAATACTCCCGAAACACAAAGAAAACAAACCAAAATATATCTATGAAAGAACATGGGATGTTGTTGTATTCCAAACAATAAGCCAACAGTCGTGGAAGGGCATTACTACGGTTAAATCTCACTATAATCTCCTAGCTGTGCGATATGTCCCATTACAACCCATTGATTTGATTCGTGTTCTTGCCGTCCACTAGGCTATTTTGCTGTGGCGCGAACAAAACGTGACGTCACTTGCAAGGGGTGAATACATGGATTTCTATGCAACGTCACGAAAACATGCGTGCGCAACCAAGAGGCAGAAAGCACCATAGAACAGCATAGAGCAATGCAAAAGAGCAAAAGAATAAAATGAGTTTTTGTGCTGAAAACTGCACCAACACTGCATCACTGGCGAAGAGAGCTCAGCGCCGCCTGTACTTCCTGCGGAAACTCAGGCGAGCAAGTGCTCCACCAGCCATCATGACCACATTCTACCGAGGCACCATTGAGAGCATCCTCTCCAGCTGTATCGCTGTGTGGGGTGAAGCTGCACTGAATACAACAGGAAAGCCCTGCAGCGCATAGTGAACACAGCTGGAGGACATTTACACCACCCACCTCACCCGCAAGGCGACCAAAATTGTGAGTGATGCAAGTCACCCCGCTCACAATCTGTTTGATCTACTGCCCTCTGGGAAGAGGTACAGAAGCCTGCGCTACCAGACTCACCAACAGCTTCATACACCAAGCTGTAAGGATGCTGAACTCTCTCCCTCCTCTCCCCCCTCCACCCTCAGCTACATAACATCCTGGACATTGGACCCACAATGGCCGCCTGCACTACTCCACTTGCACACTTGAACACTTGCACACTTTACAACTTGGTGTTGTTGTCCTGAAAACACAACACTTCTGCTGCTCTTACATAACTTGCACCACTATGCCACTTTCTTTATTACTCAGGTCAAACAGAACTACCCAAGCCTCTTATTGGCCTGACTTTGCACTAGTTTTTTATTGACTGTCTATGCACAATTTCAACAAAATTTTGCTGCTCTTATTTTTTCATTATTATATGTGCCCTCTTATTTACTTATTTACTTACTTTTTTGTTTACTTGAATGTTATGTTTGTCTGTGGACTTAAAATTGGTAAAATATGTCTTGTCTTCACCGTGGGATAGTGAGAAACATTTCGATCTCTTTGTATGTCTGGAACATGTGAAGAAATTGACAATAAAGCTGACTTTGACTTTGACTTTGAATTCGAAATCACAATGGTTAGAGAATGTTAAATATGTTCAATATCCCTAACGGAATGCATGTCTTAGCCAAAAAATGACCAAATACAATGTTATATTAATAATGCAAATGAACGGCAAACTTTGAAATATAGTCTGAAATGAGATATTTTTATTAATCTGATTTGAGACAACAGGGGTATACAAAGTTCTGATTGTAGCCTACAGCCAAAAGCGGTTAGGTGCCGGATGTAAGATTCCCATTAATTTTATTGACGTTTGGAAAAATTTAAAAGAGTTTTACAGCATGTCTTGAAAATGCCAAAGGTACAAGACTGTGCCACCAAGCATCCCATTCACTGAATAATCAAAGCCCAAAATGTAGTTCTCCCTGTTTACGCTTTCATGTTGTGTGGCCGTAGACATTTCTATCAACTACTCGTGAGTAGATCGTCAGGTGGTGGCTTTAGAAAATGCAAGCTTCTGCTTATTCATAAGGCAGCAGTGTTGTTAGGTTCTGCAGGGTCCTCCTGAAGGTGAAATTCCCCTGAAAATTCATATAGGTATTTACATGGAGTAATAAGATTTGGTGTGGGAAGTAGGAGGGAAAGCAATCTAACTTATGTTTCCCGTAATCCTTTTTCAAGAAAATGTAAATAATTTATTGTTTCCAACTGATAATGCTAATATAAAACATCATCAAACCTGGGTTGTTTCTTAACCAATGACTTCGGCTTTGCTTTTTTGTCACCACGAGTATGTCAGCTATTAAAAATAATAAACATTTTGGTTGGACCTCTTTGCACTTGATTTTCAGGTGATCAAAATGAGTGTTCATTACTGTTTATTGTTTCAAAGTTTTATAAAGTTGAATCAGTGCAGACAAACATATTTTTCATTTTTGTTTCTTTATTTTATGTGTGAAAAGGATGTGCATTAGCGTATCTCTACAGCACTGCCCCCTGTGTGTGTGTGTGTTTGTGTGTGTGTGTTTTTTTCACACATGGTGGTGTTTTGTGTGTGTCTGTGTGCGGTCTCGCCCTGGCTCTGATGTCCACTTCAACGCAAAGGTCTGGCGGGAAAAAAAACAGCACATTACCAAGACAATTTAGCCTGTATGTTCACAGATTAAACAATACTGAATACCTAGTCACTTTGATAAATAAATGTAAAGTAAAAGTGTTTAGTGTTTATGGTGTCCGGTGATGTTTCCAGTCCACCTTTTCTGGCATTTGTTAATAAAGTCCTTCATGCGGATTTGATCACTCAGAGGGGCGAACCTTTCCACCATCTTGATGAGGTCGGGATGGGAGGCCACTACAGACAGAATGTTTCGGGCCTGATTCCTGTTTCAGACACAAAATACATCAGCACCCATTGATTCACTGATTCATTAGTTTATGATAAGCATATAAGTATTATGGCTTTAACATAATTTTGATGGTACACTGACTTATAATTGGAAAAATGGCATGTTTGTCATTGCCTCTGGCCCTCCTAAAAGATCTCATATCTCATATATGTAATGTAACTTATGTAGCCTAGGTGAACCCTGCCAAATTTATGTTTGAATTTGCTCAGCAGATTCTCAGAGACTTTGGAATTGAGTTAACAACTAAATATAAAACATTTGTTTACAGGAAAGATGTGTCAATGGAGATTTGATAATCAGTCAGGTGTCAGCCAGGCTATAACTTTTGTGGACACTACTGGAAAGTGAATATTAAATCACAAATTCTTCACTATATTTTAGCAGTAAACACACTATTTCAATGCCATGCACTGACAGATAATTACATTCAGTATTGCTGTATGACATGAGATGACTTTTGGATACCTCATAATAGAACAGAAACTGTTGCTGATTGGCTAATTTAGAAACATTTACTTTTACTTTTATGAATTTAACTGACACTTTCATACAAAGCCAATAAGTAAATGATAAGGAAACAGAGAAATAGGGCTCCTGACCTGACTTCCAGTGTGTTGTCAAGGGCCAGGCAGCTGGCAGTATGGATGAAGCGGGCAGTCAGGTCGTTTTTGCCGGACAGGAGACGAGCTGCCCCTATGACCTCCGTCACTTTCTCCAGGTGCCGTGCAGTGCTTTTCCTCACTGCTGTATGTTTGTGACTAAGAAGAAGCAGAGAACCAATGAGTCACGCCAGGAGAATGGATAAGCCAGAGATCCAGGGGAGACAAGGAAACAGAACCGGGAGAAACAGCTGAGACAGAGAAACAACTGATACAGACATCTACATAGCCAGATAACACAGAGAAAGTTGAGAAGCACTAGAAAGCAATTAACCAGTACAACCCTGCTCTCTTTTTCTCTCTGCCCCTAACCTGAGCCCTCCGTTGATGAGAGCGTTCATGCTGCGGATGGGGTTGGTGTTATACACCATGTACCCCAGGGCCAGATCCATGTCCTTCATGAAGCTGCTGGACTCTCCAGCCTTCGGCAGCAGTGTCCGGGCTGCGCCCTCGGCCTCCGCATCCATGTCCTGCCCCAGGTGAGCAAACAGGTGGGCCAGCGTCACCATGGCAGCACGGGACACCACTGAGCGCAGGTTCTTCACCTGGTTGGGAGGAGGGAATTAGAATGACAGCTTGCACCACTTTGACTTGACATGTATAGAATACTGACAAAGTAAACATAATTTCTTTGGTAGCATCATTAAGGCATTTCAATAGATATTGCCTAGTTTGAAACAGGACAAAAGATGCTCCAGAATGTTTTCCAGCAGAGAGCCTCACCTCTTGATTGACGGCCAGACAAACATCATGCAGCCTGGGCAGCAGCACGTTGGCGTGGTGCTGAGCCAGAGACCTGATGGAGATCAGGGCCTCGATCTTCTTCCCCCTGCAGCAGCACCAACAACACACTCACATCAGAGGAACGTGGTAATACATGGACTTGGTTCAAGTATTCCATTTCCAGCTACTTACCAACTCTTGCCATGTAAATCCTATGTGTTAGCATAGCCTAGACTATCTACTCTAAAGGCATGCTGTTCTTTTAACATCAATATCTCAGCATAGTCTAATCTATCTTAGCTGAAAGCCTACGATTTGTCTGGATAGCGTAATAGCTTAGCCTATCTTGGCAAAAAGCCTTTCATTTGTTAATATATCAGCCTAGACTATTTAAGTTATACTCCCACCAGTCATCGTCGCTGAGCACCGTAAAGGCCTGCTGGAGGGCCTGCTCGGGACAGGACAGTGGGCGCAGTTTAGCCAACTCTGGCAGATTCTTGGCCAGCTGGGTCTTGCTTGTATGCCTCGCCTCAGTCACTTTCCTCTTCTTCACCTCCTTATGCTCCCTCGTTTCTTCCTGCCTCCCTGCCAGAGACTCAACAGACTTTTGCTCTGGGAGGTCAAAGGTCAAAATGTTTGTCTGAAATCCTGTCTACATTTGCCTTGGCAAACAACTTTGTTATTTGTATTGATATCTGCACTGATATTTAATTAGACTAATAAAGACTGTTCTGTGTGTGTGTGTGTGTGAGAGAGAGAGAGAGAGAGAGAGAGAGAGAGAGAGAGAGAGAGAGAGAGAGAGAGAGAGTGAGAGAGAGAGACTACTCACCTGTCACAGCAGTGACCCCATTGAGTGATATGGTGTTCTTGAGACGGGGTAGTCTACTCTGGAGCTGTCTGTGGCTGGTTGTCTTTGGGGGGGCGGGGATAGCAGGGGCAATGGGTGAATTGAGGAAGGGCAGAGTACGGGGTGCCGGTGGGGTCCTGCGATCCACAGGACTGAGGCTGCCCACAGAGCAGCCTGTCTGGTCCGAGGCCTTGGCATCATTGAGACTGGCAAGTTTGATCTCCTCAGCGAGTTCCAGGACCTCCTGCAGGAGTTCCTTGCGAGCCTGGCGCTCCTTCTGCTGAGCGCTCAGGGGTCTCAGCATAGACCTCACAGACCGCTGCAGCTGGTGGTGGGGGGATGCAGGGGGTATGGGGGCTAGCAGCTTCCGTTGGCCAGGTGCCGCACTGGCATGCAAGGGCTGGGGTGGGCCCCAACGCGTTGTGGGATCGTGGGACAAGGTCAGAAGATGAGGCTGCAGAGAGGGAAGAGGCAACATGTCATCAAACATGGCCACCATCTACACCCTCTGACACACAACTGCCCAACCGCCATGCTGCATTTGAAATCTTCAAACTGTTTCACTATAGTGCACTATTTAGTAAATAACTAAGGCATCATTATATTATTACATTATTAATGATATTATATTATAATAACATTACAAAGTAGCTGTATGAACAACATCATAATTTGTTCTAATACCTCTATGGTAACCACTAACCCAAAAAGTGTGACTGATAATCAGATTTGACCAAAGCTGTATCCTTTCAAAGGTCACTTCATAGATGCCCATCATCAAAACATACTTAAACATTGACCTTTACCCTTTCAGCATAGATACCAAATGAAGTGCAGGGAACATGGAATATTAGATTTAGTTATAATTTAGGCTATGTAAAACTGTACACCGGCTCTTAGATGTTTGAGGGAACTCACACATGCGGTACAAATCGTGTTCTGATTCTGCTCCTGGCGTAAAATCAGGAGCTGTAGCATCATTTTTTTCATCTCCTCATTTTCTGCATGGAGTTTTCCAAACTCCTTTTGAAAATCCATTGAACTTAAAATTTCGCCGATAGGAGCTACTTTAAAATAAACTGTATAGAACTTAAATATAATCTACTGAGCAAAATCCAAATATCTAGGCTACTGAGAAGCGAGTGAGTCCTAAGGTGAAGATGCATCAAGTGATCTGAAATGACGATTTTCGCCCATAATGGTGACCTCACCATTATGACGTAGGGGCGCAGACGGCAGACACCGGTTGCACCAACTCTTTGCTACGACTGCTCTTAACTGCTAAGTTGGTCTTTGTTAAGACCAGTCTTTAGAATTGAACTTAGGTGGGTAACACCTTTATCTTTATATGGCTCTGCTTTTAACTACCTAGACAGAGGTTTTTCAACTGGCCGCAGTGACAGCAGACGCCTGTTTTCTGGAGGCATCTTTGATGCTTTTCTCAAACATTCTGTTTTTACCCTGTCATGACAGCCCACGTTGTCAAAACAATCTGTTATAACCATAGACAGTAAAAGCAAAGATTCTAGAGCGCTACGCTCCGCTCTAGAATCTTTGGTAAAAGGTTGTAACAAGGGAAAGTCTGAATAATATGGCATGTATCAGAGTGGCGGGGAGACATTAACATTCTCGTCCGGGACATTAAACATTCTACTGCACTATGATATCGTATTCCAAAGTTTGTTACAAACATTAAGCATATTCATACTCCGACTGTTTTTTTTATAATAAAAAAAAAAAACATCTTTCGACAAGACTGAAGGTTACTCTTCTGGGTGGCTAGCAGGCTCGAACTGGTAATCTGTACAACCGGGCAAATGGCCGGTGGGCCGGTCCACATGTGGGCCGGTGACCTCCGGGATTTTTTTTGTTTTGTTTTAAGTTATTTAGCCTATAAATGCAGTTGCATCCATTTGGATTGGGGGGTGACAGGTCAATCATTTTGGCCTCTTCATGACAGGTTCAGTGTGTGTTACGATCGCGCCCCCCTGCCTCACCCCTCAAGTGGATTTGTCCAAGCAGCCGCTTGGTTTGTGGGGAAATATAGCCTACGAGTCCATGCATGGTAGCCTAGGCTATATAAGTGCCCTCCGCTGGCTGGTATTCACATCATCGCAGTTTAACCGTAAACAGCAATCAGAGGTGTCTAATTTTATTCCATAAATATTGTTTTTATAGACGTAAGTTGCGCGCGCTACGAAGAGCTTCCATTTACTGCACCATGTAGGCTACTGTAGTGCGGTTTGTCTGTCAACATAAAAAAAAACTCCGGGTACCTACAATTTTCGCACAACTTGGTGGAAGAGTGTAGCACAGGTTAAAGAAAACCTATTCATGTTTGGACTCAAAAGGAACTTCAAAGTATTTCCCATATAGTAGCCTTTAAGCTCACAACGACAGTGAAAGTGGAACTTGGAAAGTGGAAGTCTCTCCACCTAGTGTTACATTAGATGCACAATCAATCGCGAGTCGATGCACGTAAAAAGTATCAACTGGTAGGTTAGTAACGAAGGTAGCCTAATTTTGCAAAATGTGATGACGGCACACAAACTTGGGCAAAAACGTTTAGTATACACTTGTGGTGATAGCCTACAGTTAATGTGAATCGCTGACTATAACCAATGTAGAAGATTTGCACCAAATAGGCCTAAAGGCTGCATGTGGTTGTGTTTCTACAACATGTTGGCACAAATCGTAATTTCTGTCAACTATGACGATCTCCATGCATGTTCAGTAGCCTATATTTTTCATTTAGTCAAGCAGGGACATGTGGTTTAATCAGTGTTGGGCAAGTTACTTCAAAATCGTAATATATTATGTATTACTTATTACTGTCATTTCAAAGTAATTAATTACATTATAATATTACTGTCTCTGAATTGTAAGGCATTACACTACTATTATATTACTTTTAAGTTACTTTTACCAAAATATCTAGAAATATGGATTTGGAATTCTAAATGCAGTTTATTATGCTCAATGCAGCTCATTGCACTTCTAATGGAGGGTGATGTGGTACAACATAATGACTGAGCTAGGCTTAAGGCTACAGTAGAATGCAATAGGTGCAGTGATGGCTCATGATGCAATACAAGGAACAATCATAGCCAGAATTTTGTTTAAAGAAGACAAAAGGTCAAAGTCTGGTCAATTGTGATAGAAATGCTGTAACTTTAGGCTTAGGCCTACTCATTAAAACCAACAGAGAGCCCACTACCTGTATATTGTAACCCAAAACTTAAAGACATGTCAAGATAGGCTACACAGTGCAGCTACTGGCCATTTTTGTGCCCTAACTGGTGAAATACAGGATTAACCTAAGTATGTCATCATATGGCCAACTATAAAGATGTAATCTGCCTGTTCCCAGGGATGGGTAGTATTTCTGAAACATGTAATATGTGGAAGGAATTTTGTTTGCAAATAATACAGCAGAACTTTCATTCTTATACTCATTAAAATGAGCATGATGACTGACGAAATACATTCTTATGATGTAGTTTAAATAAACCACTGTTGTCATACAGTTAACAGGCCTGCATTGTAGCACATACATTCAATATCAAGTGTTTCCCCTATTAGGGGTTTGCACTGACGTCACGTTCTGGCCGGTAACTATGGTAACCCAGCACGCGCGGCCATATTGGCGATACTCAGTGAATGAAGTACAATGGAGTATTATGCACTTTGGATATCTGACGTGATTGTAGCCATGTCTAAACAGCAGAAAAGCTCATCAAAATGCGTCTAAGATGCAAAGGCATATAGGGCAGGACTTGGACCACAAGAAAAGGCGCGATATAGTATACCTTCTTATACGTGATTTCTGCAACAATGGTAGGCTAGCCTACTGAAAACGTTTGGATATTCTGTTATTTTCTGCTGTTGGTTAAATAGATAGACACACATATAGGGAAAAGACTTGATATTGAATTTATGTGCTACAAAGCAGGCCTGTTAACTGTATGACAACAGTGGTTTATTTAAACTATTTTGTCAGTCATCATGCTCATTTTAATGAGTAAGAATGAAAGTTCTGCTGTATTTATGGCAAACAAAATTCTGCGATGTCTCCCGCGAGTCACGTCAGGCAGACTGTAGCCTGTCTGTCCGGGATGAGCTGCCCTCTGTTGTAGCTCCTCCCGGCTAGCCTCTGAAGATCACGTTTACGTAGAAAGCCAGACCAAGTCAGATCTGCCTCAAGTTGAACAAGCCTAATGACTTTTGTGTGACGAAATACATATACAGTATTCATTACGAAACCATGTTACATCGTAACGCCTTTTGTCCACGGAATGCACAAATTGGTTTGCATTGTGTCCACGAAACACAAAGAGAGCACATCATTTCGTGGACGAAATTGACTGGTGGCCTTTTCCTTTAGTGGACATAATGCTGAATGCACTATTCACTGTCATAGATGAAATAAACTCTTTTTTTTTTTTGTCAAAAGTAATTCTGTCTACGAAAATACGGAATGCACCTACACACATCATTCTGTGAATCCCATTTCAATTTCGTCCACGAAAGTATTGTGTTACGAAAGGAAAAGGCCACCAGTCAATTTCGTCCACGAAATGATGTGCTCTCTTATGTTTTACGTGGACACAATGCAAACCAATTTGTGCATTCTGTGGACAAAAGGCATTACGATGTAACATGGTTTCGTAATGAATATATGTATTTCGTCACACAAAAGTAATTCTGTCCACGAAATAAGGCATGTTACATTTGGCGCCCCATAAGTGCAGAATGAATGGAGGTCTATGGAGCTGTACCCCTCAAATCCACTTTTCTCGGGATATAATTGTTTGGCCAGAAATTTGAATGTTGCATGCGAAAGAGGGGGCAAAGAAAATACACACCGCTGAGTATTATATTTTTTGAGTCACTTATTTGTTCTAAAAAGCCTTTCAAATGTGCCAATGACGTCATTCATTAGCAGAAAGCTAGTGAGTTGTGGGCAACAACGACCCAACCTGTAAGAAATTGAAAGGACGTAAGTACTCGTTCGTTCAACTTTTGACCTATAATCCATATTGATCTTGCAGAAACCACAATCCAATCTTCGATTTTGCAACGACTACCAGGTGAAAGAGACACATTTAGCTGTCTAGCTCCATAGTCCTCCATTGTTTTTGCACTTATTCATGATCGCCCCTAGCGGAACTGCAGCTGATTGCAGGTACAATGGAGTTAATAGGGAGTGATCCGGCTCTCTGTAAACGGGCTCTGGTAGCACACTCTAGTCTGGTCTACAAATACATAGAGCGACCTCCATAGGAAATCACATGCAACTACATCTATATTAGTAGCCTACCCCAATTTCACGAAGGTTACATTTGCTTGAGCATTTGGAGAGGCTTTGGAGCCAACACGCGAAAAAGTCGAAAATAAATGTCTTGTGTGTCTTTTTCCACTCTCAACATTCTGACAAACATTCTGTTTTTCCATGGTAATAGAAGATTGTTATGTATGTACACATGCGCGTGAAAAAGACAGGTTTACATATAAACATTTAACGGCGGGAAGCGCAGCAGCACTGTCATCAGTCCTCTTGTGAATCTCCTATGGCAAGCCGTTCAGGACATAACGTCTGTCAAAATAACGCCTCAATGTGTAGATTTTTTACTTCTTCAGGAGTAAAAAATAGAGCGTCAGACGTCATATTTTTACGTGTGCCACGCGCAAAAACTTTGCGTCTGACGTCAGAAGTAAAAAAATGACGACTGGGTGATTCAAGTAGTGATTTGCTGCAATGCCAGAGCCTATGTGCCAGAGTAGACACAGCATTGGCTGCTGGAAACAGGAAATGCAGCCGCTATAGTTGCAGCAGAAGAAACAAGATGCCTGTTCAATATTCCTGTTCAATATTCCTGCTCAAATTGGTGGACCATCGCAAACAGGGCTCGGGGGATTACTTTTCACAAGTAAGATTTAGCATTATCGTACTATTGGTTGTATTTTGTGAATGCAATATTACCAGAGAGTTGAAAAGGAGCAAGGATCTTTGTTATTACTGTATGTAAATCGTAGCCAGCTAGCTAGGCTAGGGGAGAACTGGTACAATTGTAACAGCGGTACAAATGTAACAGTGTTTTATTCTCAATATATGGTGTAGCTACGGAACCGTAAACAGACACATATCATGTAATTATGTATAATCTTACAGCCATCTAAATATGAATGGTCTACTATAAATACGACTACGACCAGAGATATTAAGCAAAAAGGTGCAAAATTCAAGCATCGCGATTTATTTTTTAACCGCAACTGTTTGTTTAAGTTTGCTTTGTGAAATTTGAGCATGTGGACTTCAATCACATGTCATTCATATCTTCAGTCCCTCTGTTTCAAGTTAACATGAGTGCCATTTGATTTATATAGTCACAGCAAATGCAATTAAATGAAAATAAAAACATGACCTGTGCGGGTCAGTTGTAACACTTGTCTCTATGGCAAAATGAACTGATTTTATCGGCATCTTGCTTGAACATTCTCATTATGAAGTTATGGATTATGATTTTTGTGCCGCGATCACCCAATTAAAGTTAACACAGCAACTTTAATTATCACTGTTGGACCAAATGCTTCAGACATGTAAGAAATAAGCAGTTTATCAACTATATTTATATTTATTGGTTTTATCAAGTGGATATGGCCAAAATAAGCATATTTAAAGGTTATTGTGAGCTAGCATAACACCGTAATATGGTCTAATGCCAATCAATAATGCAATAAATTAGCTGTAACAGTCATTCATTTGGACTTTTTTGTTGATTTTATATGAAAACAGATGCTCTTTGTTTAACCCAGCAGTGTTTTGTGTCAGACACCAAACAGGACGAGGACCACAAAAGCGTCACGTTAGAAAGTTTATTTAAGGGTTGGGGGTTACAGGGGTTTCAGGGGTTCCGGGAGTTCCAAGAGTCTGCGTGTGTGTGTTCCCCAATAGCCGAAAGCAGCAATGGCAGGAGCTGGATGATCCGGGAAGTCCTGGGGAAACACACACACACAACAGCAATTGAAACGAAGCAGCAGTACAGTCAAGGGCTAGGCTGTATTAGAGAAGAGAGACGGAAGGCAGGTCAAGATTACCGGGGCTGGAGATCAAAGAAGTAGTCGAGCGGGTCTGGGTTCACAGGCAAAGAGACAGAGTCGTTTTTCCAAGACAGGCAGGTAACTGGTGCGGGTTTGCAGACGATCTGACAAGTGTGGACTGAAAAGCAAGGCTTTATATACGGGCATGATGAGTGGTGAATGCAGTGCAGCTGGTAGGTAAACGAGGGTGAGGCAGAGCAGAGCAGGAACAGGTGGAGGTCATCAGACTTTAATCGAAAGTAGCGTGTTACCAGGCAGAGAGAGAGCTCATGACAGTTTTGTGTTAAAATATGTTATAGGATTCACGATTTTAGTACCGTTAGATTCATTACGCTACCGCACTTTTTTATGGCTGCGTCAAGATTGTAACAAAGATACATGTCGCTGTTAAGTTAAATTATTGACAAACTATAACATATTTTTTAAATTCTGTTTCAACTTTCATGGAGTAGACATGTACGACTCTGTTCTGGTCAAATTTTACATCTCTCAAGTCTATCGTCTTTGTGTAAATCGAGTTTGAATTGGAAAAATAAAAAAGTGTTACAATTGTGCCGGTTCTCCCCTACTTACTAGGTGTTCAGGTGCTCACCTGGCTATGAACTGAGACTTGATAAGTCATATTCCATAACACTGACTTACATTACAACTGACACAAGAATGCTATTGTAGAAATTAAAATTACTAGTATAGCATTGGCCAGTGAATTTTCCACAAGTGGTACCGACTGTAGCCTAATATTGGGCAGTTGCTACTTGTAGCTTAGCTAGTAATAAGTGTGTTGGTGGTAGCTTCACTATTTCCTGAATAAAGTAACTTTTCAATAGCTTAACTTCTTTATATGAAGTAGCTTGGCCAAACAAGCTACACTTTTCTTGTCATGTGAAATTAGCACAATTTAAAGTAGCTTCCTATGTAGTGAACTAGCCTATTGCTGTGTTTGTGTTACTAAGCTTGCTACATTTGACTGGGGTGGTAGTTTTGTGTAGTGTAGTTTTAGCTAACTACAATTTCCAAGTAGCTTGCCCAACACTGTATTATTCACATGTAATTCACCCTAACAAAAATAAGATGCATCTCAAATCCCTTTTCATTCATTTATTTATTTTATATCCCCCCAGAACTGCCTTGCTCAAAAACTACTACGAATGAACTGAACGGTCTCCTCACACCTCTGGAACTGAGGAAGGTGCAGCTCTACATTGTAGTACTGCAGGGCATCTGCTACAATGTGACTAAATATTTGATTTATGAGCTCCACCTTCATCACCTTTTTGGTATGGCAACTGCTCTGCCCATTACCGGAAAGCACTGCAGAGGGTGGTGAAAACTGCCCAACGCATCACCGGTTCCTCACTCCCCTCCATCGAGGCCATCCAGGGCAAGCAATGCTTGCGTAAGGTGCTCAGCATCATCAAAGACTGTTCTCACCCCAAACACAGACCGTTCACCCCACTCTCCTCAGGGAGGCTTTACAGGTCTCTCCGCACCTGAACCAGCAGGTTCAGAGGAAGCTTCTTTCCTGCGGCTGTCACCCTACTAAACTCTAGCTCTGCATCCCGTTGACATCCAACGAACTTAAGCCCCCCGCCCCCGCCTGATGCCTCCTTGTCTGTGCTTGTTGAGGTGTCCACAACCATGGTGACTCAAGGCTGCCATGGTCGTAGAATATATACTTATACTATATACTATACGACCATGGCAGCCTTGACAGGGACAACAAGGAGACGGACATCCCCCACCCCACCCCCTCACAACTGCACTACCCTATCCCATCCATAGTGTCTATTTATTTACAAACTTATCCATAGCCATATTCTACTGCTCTTTATCCTGCACATACACTTATTCTTAATACTATTATAATGTTACTGTTTCTGCACTTCAATGGTACTGTTACCACACTGCACATAGCTGTACATACATATCTGCTATGTGCATATCTGTTTATATGGTTTATACTAAATATCCATATTTATTCAGTTTGTCTGTAATATATTCACTGCATAATACACTGCATATATCTAATATTTTTCTTACTACTACTATAAAGTACCATTTAGTGTTAATTTTGTCACCTATTTTTAATTTAGTCTTAGTCTTGTGACGAAATGTCCTTTTTAGTCTTTGTCATATTTAGTCATTCAAATATCATTTTTGTTAGTCAAGTTTTAGTCGACTAAATGTCTCATCAATTTAGTCTAGTTTTAGTCAAAAGAAAACTAAAGGTATCTTAGTCTTAGTCAGTTTTAGTCAACAGATTTTAGTCTTTTTTTTATAACAAATTATTTCTGATTACCATTTGAGTCAAATAGTATTTCACACATCTCAATTTTCCAACAATATTGTGTGTCCACAGGGTAGTCAGTATGTTTACATGCACAGGTAAGTCGAGCTACAGTTATACCGTAAAACTTCAAATAATCGCAGAGTCCCTAAGAGACGCCTGTCTCTTTTAACTGCCTGGCGTGGCTACAGGTTTGGGTTTATTGCCGGTCTCCAGTAGAGGCCTGGTCTGTTTTTTAGTTTCTGGTTGTATTTAATCTTCTAAAACCCGTCAGATCGTCTGTTTAAAGATTTGCAATGACACGAAACCGTTACAGAAAGGAGGTTACAGCAGTGTGAATTAGATGTTGCACGTCGTTACAAGCCGTCGCAAAGCATTCACATGTCTGGTCACAGTTGCAAGGTTTTAGAATGTTGCATCAAGTTGCTGCTCATCTCGTTGCGAATCTTGAGTGTGATTTGGGCTTAAGTATAAATGCAGACTGCGACGTTATGATTAGATGGCATTAAAAGACTGCGAAAGCGGAAAAGCTAGAGTTCCAAATTGTATAACTTTTTTTCCAATATGAACTATGCCTATATGTCCGACTTCGTCATCGTTCAATTGTGTTTAAAATTTGCGGATAGGCCGATGGTAAGCCAGTCCCTCCAGGATTTCGCGAGGATTTTTTGAGATTGTTGCGATCTAAAATGCCTGATTTCGCGACAACTTTTCAAAAAAATTGCGATGGAAGTTGTGTTTTTAGCTGTTTGTTGTGAAGAAATTGCGAGAGGAAGTGAAAATTGCAAAAATAGTTGCGATTTTTTTTTTTATTCTTTTTTAATTGAGAGTAATTAAGGTTAGTAAGACCAAAATTACACTGATCATCTTGATGCTTATTAAAAAGGATAAGTAAAGGTAAATAGTAAGGGTTACAGAAAATCAAAGTAGGCCTCCTTTATTTGTGTAAATACTTTGATTGGGGTAATTCACAAAGCAGTATAACCTTTCGTAGAACTGTCCAAAAAAGACAGCCCCCTAAAGAGATGACATCATGTCATATGTTTCAATACATTCATATATGTTGTAATTCATATTAAGTTCATATCTTTTTAATAATTCATATTCTGTGACTTGCATAATTACTAATAGCCAACTAAGTATCTAGTAATTTCATATTGATTTAAACTATTAGACTACACTTTTCTTTAATGTTATTACATTGTTGGTGTGTAAGTCTAATTGACTGCCTGCCACTTCAAGGACGTGAGAGTAGCGTAATAACATTTTCATACAAGTGGATTGGAACGCTTGCATCTCACTGTGTTCGGCTACGATTGGAAATAACTTTTTGCATAGTGCATTACGATATGTGGATGGAATTCGGGATATTTTCTATATCATTAGTTAAAATAAATGTTAAAAAATAACTCGTATAAAATCATTCTTGGATCATAGAATAGGTAAATGTCTTACAATGTTATTAATTTATATGATTTTGGTAGCACTACACAAACTGAGCCCACAAGCTAGCAAACATGACACGAGCTAAAAGGACATGTCCAGGTGTAAACGCTTGCCAATGGGTTGCATATTGTAGCCTACTCAAGTGTCAGTAAACCAAGTAGGCCTTAATTAACTTACTTTCATAGCCTAGGCAGGTTATCAACACCAGGTTGAGAGATGCAAGTAAAGCATATCATTATCGTTAGCCTTCCATTTATTGTCATCAAAAATGCAGAGGAGTGAACAAGTTATAGGGCAGTCTCTGGTGTCTGCAGAAGTGAGTGTGGCATCTGACTCAATATTCTGCGCGAGGGACTGTTGTGGTAGGTGAAATTTCACGGGGAAACCATGATGATTGGTCAAATTTGCGAAAAAGTTGCAGTGTTTGGACAAAATTGCGAGGTCGCCCAGAATTCACGAGGATTTGCTGAATTTGCGTTAATTTTTGCGATCGCAACATCGCAAATTCCTGGAGGGACCTACTCATGGCTGAAATGGCGTATTTAGCTGTCTAAATTCGATTCATATGCTGGGGGAGAAATTGTCGGACTTCCATGATTATTTTGTTATTCAGCACTGGTCAAAAATATGTTCCCGCGCGCCTGGAAGTAGGCTATGATTTGAAATGTAGACTGACAAATTTGGCAAATACAAAACGGGAGAAACAATATGGTTAATGCTCTCTCATGCTGTTTCATTCGTGCCGAAAAGGAAGGAGAATTAAACATATTACGCACGTTCCACTTTTGCATAAATAATTCCTGAACGGTTTTGGTCAGGGCTGATAATGCAACTGTATTTGACAAAGGACCGATATAGGCTATTAGCTAGTGACAAAATATGAGCTTTCAGTGTGATACGATCTCTTTGTAAATTACGTTTAATTAAAACGTGTTTCATCTGTTCTGGCTATCCCCGCTATTTGGATCTTACTGTATCTCACTCAATTAACAACATCTCAACACTAAATGAATGATGATCCATAATTGTCATCAGATACATTTTGGGGAAACATTTTGTGTAAAGGGAATTAGCTGTCTCAAGTACTAGCCGGTGCAGTTTGGCGATTTGGGAAAATAAAAGCCCAGGCTATTATTTGGAGTTTTACGGTAGCTCGGCTGGGATTTGACCATAGACAGGAAAAGATTTGACTGGACCACTGTCATATTCGTAGACCAGTGTTTCTCAAAGTGTGGTCCGGGAATCACTGGTGTCCGCAAGCTATCCCAAGTGGTCCGCGAGCAGACGTGGTAAAATATAATATAGATGAGTTGTTTCCAATATTGAACCAACTTAATATGTAACTTAGTATGTAAAAACAGTTCTGCAACACTGTCTATGTAAGATATGCCAGTTTAAATCATACAGTATGAATCCACACAATAAGCAAAGTGCAAAGACAATAGGTGGTTCAGTGAGTAGGCCTATAGTGTAGACTAATTATAGGCTACTGTTGAAGTAGGTCTAATCTTTTTTTTTTTTTTTAGCTAGGGTTAGTTAAGTGGTCCTGAAACTGAAAAAGTTTGAGAAACACTGCCGTAGATCAAAGTATTAATGCTTTCTCTGCCTCACTAGATGGCGATATGCGCCCAAACACAACACATTCCCCAAACAAACTCTCCATCTTAGCCATAGCTAACTTGCTAGCGAACTTTCCATATTAGCTTACTTGCTAGCAAACTTTGCATCATCAGTCTAACTAGTTAAATAGTTGACATTACATGATGAACATTTTCGTATGGACATTCTGGGGGATGTTAATTTGTATGAGAGAAGCTTCAACTTCTGGGTATGTAGCATTGTGGCATAAAGCTTAGGTAGTTAGCTTACTAACTCTGGCAAAAATCTCCAGTGTTCTTGTTCAATGTAGTTTTGTGTTGCAGCAACAGCACGTAGACTAGCCTACAGGAAAGCTGTTGCGTATGAACTCATTCGGAATAGACCTCTCCAGAATAAGTCCCGCCTCCGTAACTTCCGTATCCATCCAACTTCCGGGCGTCGATTGTCTATGGGAAATAACATGGCGTTTCGAAATATCATACCGGTAAAACATCTGTAGGTAGCGAAGTAGAAAAAGCTGGTGGGCAGATTGGCCTACACACTTCTGCCACCTAGTTTCCACTAGATTTTTTGATTGTCGGTGCCGTTTAAGTAGTATACTATAGACTATACTACTTAAACGGCACCGAAAAGAAAAAAATCCAGTGGAAACTAGATCTGCCCAGCAGCTTTTTCTACTTTGTCACCTACAGAGTTTGACAGGTAGGATCTTTCAAAACGCCATGTTATTTCCCATAGACATTTCATAGCTGCCAACTCTCACGCATTGGCCGTGAGACACGCATTTGATTAGTTTCACACACTCACACGCCACACCCACGATTTCTCACGCTGAAGTGTCAACCCGGTCGGTCAGATGCCTGAAAAATGAGTTTAGCCTATAGATCTACCTGTTGAGCCACGGTTATGCTTTCAGAGGCGGTGAGAGGGTTCAAGAGCACCCCTGTCTGTGAAATTTTCTAAATTTTCTCTCATTTGCGATGCTACTTCAAAAGCCATCCCAGGCGCATTCCCCCGGCTTCAGGTAGGCCTATGCTTTGAGTATTTTTCACGCTGAAGTGTCAACGTGGTAGGTCAAATACCTGGCAGATGAGGTTCAACTAAACTAAACCTATACATGATATCATGTGAACGAGCGGAATCTAAGCTTTCCAATGATATTAGCGCCAAGTTGCTGTGATAAATGGTTCGCGAGAAAATTATCATTGAGCCGACGTGCAATTTAGGCTAATCATATTTGCATTTTGCACACAGTGTACACCCATTACTCTCGGTTGTAATATCTCACTAACCCTTCACACAACATATGGCAAACCTAATATCACAATAAACAGCAAACTGTACCGAATACGAGGATATAAAGCATGCCTCTGTTTTTGAAATTGCAACACATTTCTACATAGCCACATTGGGGCGAAATTATAATGTATTCTAATGTAAATTATTTGTCAGTAGGCCTACATACATTTTTGTAAATTGCTCAGTAGATTATCCCACTATCATGGTTCTTATATTGTCAGGTTCCAGCCAATCCCACTTACACAGATAAATGAATATATTTATATTGCCATGCTTTCTAGTGACATTAATGCAAAAATATAAAGAAAATCAAATAAGGAGACACAAATATTGATATAAAGCCTGACATAAGCCATATGCAAACATTCACATCATGCAGATATGGGTACATCCTGAAAAGGAATAGCCTGTAGGCTATGGCCATTACAATGACCAATATATTATCTTAAATGAACTAGCTGAAAAACACAGGTGACCACTTCTGCATAATTTCATGGAGTGCTGAACATTTCTGAACTGTGAAATGGACCATATGTTTTTGTGGTTGTGAACTTATTGCAATATCACCATAACTATTCCACCTGTGTATGCATGGTTACATTATAATTCTGAAGTGCAAAATAGCTTAGGCTACAGCACAAATATTTCCATAAAAATAAGCAAGTCTGACCTCTGAATTTATTTTTAAAAGTGCACCAGATTGATGCATTTAAAAGTTAAAATATACAAACTTTCTTAAATTCTTACAAAACACCCACCCACTTTTTAAAATTGTTAGTTTGGACCCCCACTATTGCCGTCACGAAATACCAGTGCTGTTTGTACGCAAATAAATAATAACCTATAGGTTTATGTAAAACTCCCCATTAACAGCATCACGTCACTAACCACAGCTAGACTGCACAATGGTAGGCCTTCAAAAGCATGACATTTTCGCTTTAGTTCGTTCATTGAACGTCCGCAGTGCTGTAATGGAAACCTTATTGCGTAGCCAAGTAGCCTATATATTGAGTTATTTTTAAATTATGCATGATTTACTTTTTATTAATTTCGTAGGCTAGCTTTATTTTGTTATATAGAAGTATCTAAATAACCTGGTAAAATGTACCAGAATTCAGGAAATTGCATCTAGTCCAAAAAAAAAATTATGGGGGAGGACCCCCATACCCCCCACTGAAATGTCCCACCCACTTTCAGAATGCCTCCATCGCCCATGGTCCTAGCATTAGGCTAGATCCCTTTGATACCAATGTTAATTTAACTCTGGGACCCTGGTCCCTACACCTGAGAACCAATGTACTTTTTTTTTACTGTACGGTATAATGCTGAACGAGCCAAACAAAAATTTCCGCAGCAAAATTTTGGTTGGCCCCACCAAATCTCACTCCAAGGTTTTTTGAAAAGTTGGCAGCCCTGGACATTTGACGACCGAAGGTTGGATGGATACGGAAGTTAGGAGGCGGGACTTATTCTGGAGAGGTCTATATTTTGAAAACGTAACAGCTAGATATTCTGTCTTCTCATTATGTAGACAAAAATGAAGAGAGATTTTATCTTAGTTTTTATTTCATGCAAAACATTTTAGTCTCGTCTTTTTTCGTCAACAATAATGCATCTTAAGATAAGAGTCTTAGTCAGTGTTTCAGGACATTACTGCCGTCTCTTCATCGTCTCGTCTTAGTCATGAAAAAAAGGTTGACGAACATATTTCCTCTCGTCTCGTCTGACGAAATTAACACTAACTGCCACTACATTGCACATATCTGTACATGTTGTTCATATTACATGGCCATATTTATTCTGCTCTTCTAAGGTTACTGCTAATACACTGCACATACATACATATTTAATTTATACTACTCTAAACCACCTTCTGAAAACAACTGTACACTACTGTCTACACTGCACTATATCTTTTGTCTGTCTATGCACCAACTACTTTGTATATCACATTGCACTTTTCTGCTTTTTTGCACTTCTGGTTAGACACAAACTGCATTTCGTTGTCTCTGTACTTGGACTCTGCACAATGACAATAAAGTTGAATCTAATCTAATCTAATCACCTGCACTCTGTCCCATTGTCTGGATGACTCGGTCCTCTTTTATGGAGTTTACCCAGTTTCATTATGTACTGCCACCTGCTGTCTAGCACTTTTGTTCTCAGTCTAAGTGTATCTAAGCAATTTTAGCAAGGTGGACTGGGAACATACAACATTACATGCACCAGTTGTGCATGTACTGTCACCAGCATGACGGTAACCTCTGTCTCACTGAGCCTGTGAAGACACTCCCAGATTCTTTACTGATTGCATTGAGCGGGGCTGATCTCAGCCGGGTTTTTTTTTTAATGTTTCTTAATTCCTCTTTATTTGATCTCTTCATTGGGGCTGGAACCTTTCTGTGAACTGTGAATAACACATGCTAGCCTTTTTGTCCTGTGTTAATGAACTGTTACACTTACTTATCTGTTTTTTAACGATCAGAAACAAACCTACAAACTTGCACTGTTCAATGTTTATGGAACTTTTCTAACAGATATTGAACCCAGTTACACCATTTCCTTTACTTATGCCAAACATGGGCGTAGGTTTAGGGTGGGACGCTACGGACTAGTCCTAATCAATATTTTGAGATGACAAAAATGTCCCCACCAATATTTTAGCGAACTCCTTTGTGCTATTCCAACGGCCAGGACGACAGTAAAAGAAACACTGTCATTTGATTGGCTGAAACCGAAGGGGATTTATCTGACACACACAACAGCGTCAAAGCATAGCATAGGCCTACTTCACTTTGTGGTGACACTGGAAGAAAAGTGAGCGAGTTTGTCGGTATAAGTTATCAGGGATGTCTACCAATACATAACCCTAAAAGGCCAGTGTGAAAGATTTGTAATATTCCCTTTGCCCTTCAGCATGCACATTTTGTCCCTTTTGGTGCTTTGTAGATCAGCTATGCCACCAAAGAAGAAAAGGAACATTCAAAGCTTTTTCATTATGCAGAGTCTAATAGGCAAAGTAACTAGTCATACAAACTGACAACTGGTAATGGATTTTACTGTGGAAAATAGCATTAGCTCTTAGGATATTACCCAGGATATTGTCACAGCTGCTTCTGTAATTGTTCAACCAAGGTTAGGAGTCATGTTAAATAAGGATGTAGGACCCTAAAACAGAATAAAAGTTACCATGTCATTGACTTAATTGGGCTACCAATCTTGCAGTCGCAATAAACAATGGATCCAAGACATTTTCCTGTTCCTATTATGTAGGCTAATGTATTTGTGAATGTAGCCTGCACAATGCAAAGAAATAAAACATAAACTATGGTACATTTCCATACTCATAGAAATGAACATCGCGAGACACTTATCTCATCTATGATCTCATCCCAGAAAGATTTTCTTTGACTTTGACTTGTTTATTTGAACATTAATTTTATCTAATGACATAGCAAACTGATGAATTGAATCTACATATCCTTGCACAATGCGAAACTATTTTCCACTAGCCTAAAACCGTGAGATTGAATTGTGTTAAGTTCCTCTTAAAGTGACAGGCACTCAATTAGACTTACAGACCACAAATGTGATGATATTAAAGAAAAGTTATCATTTAAATATCAATATGATGTATTCAAATTACTAAATATGTTTAGCTATTAGTAATAACAATAAAAAGTTCATATGAATTCAAAAATATGAAAACCTATGACAACTATCACTTTCTGTGTGTGTGTGGAGGGTCAATCAAATTCTATGATTGCCACTGATGATCACATAATATTCCATATTACTGATGGCGTCAAGGTGGTGGGGGCCCCCAAACCAAATAATTTTTTTAAAAATTGCAAAAGGACGACAAAAGTATCGAAAAGACGGCCAAAAGTATCGAAATCAAGATTTTTCACTTGCTATTGGTATTGAAACAATAATGTTGATATCGTGACAACAGGAGTTGGGGATGTGTCCCCACCAAAGCTGAGACCAAACCTACGCCCTTGATGCCAAACCAATGTCTGTTTATCAAACTTTATTTTTGATGGCACTGAACTTAAATATGAAAACACTTGAAAATGTTTATGGAATTTTTCTGTCAACTGTGAACTACATTTAACTCATTACAACTTGTATCAAACCAGTTTTTGTCTATACTGTCAAACATTATGGATTATGTTCCCAGTTTTGATCTGGGATGTCATCACTTTATATGATATACAGTATCAGAATATTCTATTACTGTTAAGCCACTATGAATATTAAAATACACACAACCATGTTTCCTGTATCAGCTCTTCTACTCTGAGTCAATTTACTCAGGTTTGTCACTCAACCACGAAGCCTACTTGGAATAGCCTACCCCTCAGGTGTCTGAATGGCTGATCTCACACTCGATCAGTAGGAAAAATGTGGGCAGGGGAAGTGGTTGAGCACTGCTCTTCCATGCCCACATCCACGGCTGAAGTGCCCTTGAGCAAGGCACCTAACCCCCTCACTGCTCCCCGAGAGCGAGGTAGCTCAATGCAGAGACCAAATTTCCCTCACAGGATCAAAAGAGTGATACTTATACAGAAAGGTTCCATAAACATTTAAATGAGATCAGCCATTCAGACACCTGAGGGGTAGGCTATTCCAAGTAGGCTACGTGGTTACGGGTGCAGAGAGACCTGTAACGCCTCCCTGAGGGGAGTGGGGTGAACAGTCTGTGATTGGGGTGAGAACAGTCTTTGATGATGCTGCGCGCCTTACGCAAGCATCGCTTGCCCTGGATGGCCTCGATGGAGGGGAGTGTAAGGATCCTAATTACCAGGCTGATGATAATCTTTTCAGTCATATATTGACTCCTGATCAACTACTAAGTGTGGGCCTATTGTGGGCCTACTGTCACATGTCCACAGGAGCAGTTAACTATAGGGACAGGAAATGTAATCAAATGTATACCTTGTCATGTCTTGATTGATTCACTCTCACTACAACAATGGTCTCAAGTCTCATCAAAGTACTCCCAAATCAGCTGACCTCCAATCATGTGATCCATATCAATGTAACCAACCACAAACTAGGTAGCCTACCGTATTTAAGTGAGGTTCACAGAGCATTCTAGGAGCCATTCTGTAGTCAGAATCTCCCGCACCACTCTGGTGTGTAGCCATCATCCTCTGAGCTGGTATGTTCATTCTCTGATTGTTTCATATGGTTTCCTAAATGTTCCTTTAACCTGTTTTCATAACTTTCACATTATTCATTTAGATGTACCTTCTATAATGTATTGGATGAATAGCTTGTGTCTGACAAATAAATTGTTATGCTTTGACCCGCATAGTTTTCTAGAGTTTCTTTAGATATCCCTCAAGTTTAAGATGGGCCAGGAGGAACGGCTAGGATTAGTCTCCAGGGCCGTGAGGGCTAAATCAGTGAAAGTGTAGGCATGCTACCAGGAGAACTGGCCATCGTACTGTGGTGGGTCACTGATTTTATTAGTAGTCTGGAATTAGACAGCTAACCTTAGCACACCCTGAACCCTCTGTAGCTTCGGTAAGGTGTTCTGTCCAGATGAGCATAGTGGTCCAGGCCAGCACTATAGCCTCTGACCGACTTTCACACTAGGATCATTACTCAAGTGAAGGCGCCTCCCGAATTAATCGGCCGAGGAGGGCCTCGCACACTATTCTTGGGGAAGATGCGTCTAATTAAATAGCTAGAAGGCATTCTTGTAACAGCATTGTGGGTAGGCCCACATCGGCCTACTATGGATAGTAATATTACGTTGACCGAAACTTCTCCATATCTAGCGGGATCAGAATCATTAGGTTAACAGGGGTTCTATAATCAATTGTTATTTCCAAGACGCGCGGACAGCTTCACGATTTCCTTCGACCACTCCCAGTTCCCTCATTGGTCCTGACGAGTGACGTCTTACAGGAGTGAGGAACCGGTGATGCGTTGGGCAGTTTTCACACCCTCTGCAGTGCTTTCCGGTCATGGGCAGAGCAGTTGCCATACAAAGGGGATGAAGGTGGAGCTCATAAATCAAATATTCAGTCACAGTCTAGCAGATGCCCTGCAGTAATGCAATGTAGAGCTGCACCTTCCTCAGTTCCAGGGGGTGAGAGGAGACCGTTCAGCTCATTCGTGGTAGTCCTTGAGCAAGGCAGTTGTTCTGGGGAGATATAAAATAAATAAATGAATAAAAAAGGATTTGAGATGCATCTTATTTTTTTGTTAGGGTGAATTACATGTGAATAATACAGTGTTGGGCAAGCTACTTGAAATTGTAGTGGTTTAAACTATCAGTTACTCTGCCATGAATAAAACTTCACTACACAAAACTACCACCCCAGTCAAATGTAGCAAGCTTAGTAACACAAACACAGCAGTAGGCTAGTTCACTACATAGGAAGCTATTGAAAAGTTACTTTATTCAGGAAATAGTGAAGCTACCACCAACACACTTATTACTAGCTAAGCTACAAGTAACAACTGCCCGATAATAGGCTACAGTCTGTGCCACTTGTGTAAAATTCGCCGGCCAATTTAATTTCTACAATAGCATTCTTGCGTCAGTTGTAATGTAAGTCAGTGTTATGGAATATGACTTATCAAGTCTCAGTTCATAGCCGGGTGAACACCTGAACACCTAGCAAGTAGCCTAGCTAGCTGGCTACGATTTACATACAGTAATAACAAAGATCCTTGCTCCTTTTCAACTCTCTGGTAATATTGCATTCACAAAATACAACCAATAGTACGATAATGTTAAATCTTACTTGTGAAAAGTAATCCCCCGAGCACTGTTTGCGATGGTCCGCCGACTTGAGCAGAAATATGCTGCACATTGCTCTGGCATCTTGTTTCTTCTGCTGCAACTATAGCGGCTGCATTTTCTGTTTCCAGCAGCCAATGCTGTGTCTACTCTGGCACAAAGGCTCTGGCATTGCAGCAAATCACCCAGACGTCATTTTTTTTACTTCTGACGTCAGACACAAAGTTTTTGCGCGTGGCACAAGTAAAAATTTGACATCTGACGCTCAGACGTCTATTTTTTACTCCTGAAGAAGTACAAAAACTACACGTGGAGGCGTTATTTTGATAGACGTTATGTCCTGAACGGCTTGCCATAATCTCCTGATCTGTTGTACTATGGCTCCTGGAGCACAAGTAAATAAACGCAAGTGATTGATACTGTCAGACGTGGCCATCATTTTATATAAGCAGAGACTTCAGTGTTTCCCACAGAATTGAATTATATTTGTGGTGGTAGGTTTGCAAAATTTACTTGAATGCAACAGTTTTTAACAAATTAGTGCAGTGTGGTTATGATTCTAACCAGATTTAAGCACAATTTAGTACAACCAGGAAACTCATTGTGTGGGGGTCAATGTTGATACTGTGGTGGGCCACCACAAATAAGTCAATGTATGGGAAACACTGGACTTACACATGGTGTAACGCGAACAGAACACAAGAATTGGAATGGCAAAGTGGCAATACCTTCGTTTTCGACGAAGATGAAGAGGATGATGATTATGACACAGTACTAGACAAGTTAAACACGTATTTCGTACCGAAAATGAACGTAATTCATGAGAGGGCACGTTTCTACCTTAGAGTGCAAAAGCAAGGGGAATCAGCAAAGGAGTACATACGCACTCTGTATGAGCTAGCCGAGACATGCCAATTCGGTGGGGCTAAAGTTGAAAACATACGCGACAGACTAGTAATAGGGATCCTCGACAAAGAATTATCAGAGAAACTACAACTGACTGCCGACCTAACGCTAGACAGAGCGGTGGAGATGGTGCGACAGTCAGAACAAATAAAAGGACAAATTAGCCATCAGGCTAAAGCTAGCTCCACAGACGCTAGCCATCTTAGCGAAGTGGCTGCGAAAGCATGCACGCCCTTCAAACCCTCACGCAGGAGGGGGATGGAAACCGCAGCGTGAGGCAACTGCAACGTTTGACAGCACAAAAAGAGAGAGGGGAAATGCTTCAGATGCGGTAAGGACCACCCCAAACAAGTGCAATGTGTAGCCAGGAATGCTCAGTGCAGGAATTGCCAGAAAATCGGACATTTCGCTGCAGTCTGTAGATCAGCAAAAGTAAATGAGTTAGTGAACGTCAGGTCAGAGCATGAGGCAAGTCAGAGTAGTGGACAGTTTCTAGGAGAGATTAAATCAGCATGCACGATTGCAGATTCTACCACACCATGGACTGTGAAATTATACATTAGCAACACGCCAGTCACCTTCAAGATTGACACAGGCGCCGACACCAGCGTGATATCAGAGGATACTTACCATAAGCTTAAACACCAGCCTGCATTGGCCAGGGACAACACCTCCCTCGACAGCCCTGGAGGTAAATTGAATTGCCTTGGACTCTTTAACACTACGGTGAAATATGCAGGCCAGTACTAAAAATTCACCATCCACTTAATCAGAACAGCTAACGGCAGTGACCTGTTAGGACGTAATGTGGCCATAGCCATGGGCCTGGTCAAAAGACTGAACGAAATCCAGAGCACCTTTGACCAGTAAAAATTCGCCTCAGAGAGGATGCTGTCCCCGTACAGTGTGAGCACTGCGAGGAGAGTGTCCGCCCCTTTGTTTCCCAAGGTCAGAGCTGAACTGGAGAGGATGGTGAGATGCGGTGTCATCGAGGAGGTCAAGGAGCCAACGGAGTGGTGCGCTCCGATGGTTCCAGTCCCGAAAAAGTCTGGCGAGGTGAGGATCTGCGTCGATCTGAAGCGGCTTAACGCAGCCGTAAAAAGAGAGAGGTATGTGCTACCAACCATAGATGACATACTGCCAAGGCTGGCAGACTCACGTGTGTTTTCCCTGCTGGATGCAGCCAGTGGGTTTTGGCAAATCCCACTGGACAGAGAGACTGCCAAGCTTACGACATTTTCCCATGGGGAGGTACTTTTTCTAACGGCTTCCTTTCAGAATCGAAATTTTTCAGAGGGAGATGTCGGTGCTGTTCTACGACCAGGAGGGAGTCGAGGTGTTTATGGACGACATCCTTGTCCACGGCAAGGAACCAACCAACACGAGACTCCAGGCAGCCCTACGGATCCTGAGGGAGGCCGGTTTGAAGCTGAACGAGGGGAAGTACCGTCTGTGTCAGAAAAGACTGACGTACCTTGGACACTGCATCGATGAGTAGGGCATTCGGCCCGACCCATCCAAGGTGAGCGCCATAATGGAGATGCAAGCACCGAGCGACGTGCCAGGCCTGCAGAGGTTTCTAGGCATGGTGCACTACCTGGAGAGATACCTGCCCAGCCTATCAGACACAGTCCCTCACAAAGCCCCTCAACGACCTGCTGAAGAGTGATGTGGCATGGACCTGGGACGCGCCCCAGGCCGAGGCCTTCAGCCAGGTAAAACACAGCATATGCACAGCACCCACACTTACATTTTATGACATCAACAAGCCTACTGTAGACAGCGCGGACACCAGCAGTTACGGACTGGGAAGCGTACTGCTACAGCGGCACACTGATGGACTTAAACCGGTAGCATTCTGTTCAAGAACACTGACAGACTCTGAGACGCGCTACGCGCAAATAGAGAAAGAATGATTGGCAGCCGTCTGGGCTTGCGAGAGATTTTCTCATTACTTATACGGGCTAGAAAATTTCACGGTTCACACGGACCACAAGCCGTTAGTGCCCCTAATTAACAACAAAGATCTCGACACAGTCCCTCTGCGATGCCAACGTCTGCTCATGCGCCTGATGAAATACAACCCCACTGCAGAATATGTGCCAGGTAAAACACTGACAGTAGCTGACACACTTTCTAGACAGCCCAGCCATTGCCTGTAATGCAAAATGAAGTGTCAGAACTAACCTGTGATGTCTCAGCATTGGAAGATGTAGCCCACTCAGCATGGCCGGTGTCTCGTCTAAGCTGGAAAGGATCAAGCATGAGACAAGTGCGAGCTCCAGGTGGTGAAGAGTCTGGTGACGCGTGGCTGGCCAAACCACGTGAGTAGCGTCCCCGTACAAGCTAAAGCGTACCGCATCCCGCACAGCATGAGACACAACATTCTCAACCATCTGCACGACGGGCACCAGGGCATCATCAAATTGCAAGGAGAGAGCACGCATGAGCGTGTGGTGGCCAGGCCTGGAGAGAGAGATCCAGGACCTTGTGATGAAATGCCCGGACTGCCTGCAGGTTAGGCCAACACAGAGGAAAGAGCCTCTGATGACAAAACAGCTACCGTCCAGGCCATGGCAGCGGATTGCAGCAGACATCTGTGAGTACAAGAAACGGAACTATTTAATTGTCATTGATTATTTTTCCTGCTATCTGGGGATCGCCCACTTACCTGACATGACCAGCCAGACCACCTGTGCTCGCCTGAAGAATATTTTCGCGCGATGGGGGTGTCCGGATGAGCTGTACACCGACAATGGAGGACAATTTGCAAGTAAGGACTTCAAAAACTTTTCTGAATCATATGACTTCACACACGTCACTTCCAGCCCTCATTATCCTCAGTCAAACCGCGACGCTGAGAGAGCCGTACAGACGGTCAAAAGGATCCTGCGGAAGGCTGACCCGTTTCTAGCTCTCGTGAGCTACAGGGCCACACCCCTTCACGCTACAGGTGCCAGCCCTGCGCAGCTTATGCTGGATCGCCAGATCAAGACAACGGTGCCCACGCTCAACGCGGTCCTGTCTCCCAAGTGGCCGGACTTCCAAGCGGTCAGACAGGCCGACGCCAGAGCCAAGGAAGGTTGCAGGCGAGCTTACAACAAGGGTCATGGAGCCCAAACGCTTCCACCTCTCAACCCAGGGGCGAGAGTGGCGCTGAAACTGGACAATGAGTCCGGCTGGACGACAACCAGCACAGTCCAGAGCAAACACCCTGCTCCAAGATCTTACCTAATCCAGACCGGCCGGGGGGTCCTAAGGCGGAACAGGCGTCACCTGCGCCCAACCTTCGACTCAGCCCGACAGCACGGCGAGGAAGAGACTGTTCAGGTGAGCAAGCAGCAACCAGGTGAGGCAGAGCACACGCAGGCGAGCATCCTACACCCCGAGACACCCCTGAGACTGTTTCTGCAGAGCCTACTGGACACGCCTCGACCCGGATGACGACCAGGGGTAGAGTCATCCGTCCACCTGAAAGACTCAAAGACTTGGTTGTAGGTCACAAATAGCTTGCCAACTTGGAGCAGAATAATCTCCGGCAGCTATGAAGGTTACTGGGTAGTCCACCCCATAACCTAGGTTATAATGTTATAATGACTGGTGTTGATTGTATTAAAATGCCTTGTTTTATGAGTAAAGAACATACTGTAGAAGTTTCGTACCATTCAGGGCATTATTAGTGGGGTAATTTACGAGATAAAAGTTGGTACCATTACGACTGCAGAAACTCATTAGTTTCTGACAGCGCTACTCGACCAGGGTTCAGGGAAGGGAAAACAGGTTCTGGGAGGGTGTTTGGCTCGGGGTCATGGTGCAAAGGACCCTAGGGTGAAATTACTCCGAACCATCGCTTTAAACATATTCATACTCCGACTGTTTTTTATAAAAACATCTTTCGACAACACTAAATGTTACTCTACTCTTCTGAGTGGCTAGCAATAGCAAAAACGTGCTTCACTCACTGGAGTTCCTCCCATGCAATTTACTACTGCATACTCGACAGAAATGCTTCGGCTATAGGCCTACTAAAATAAGAATGGCACTGCTCAGTCTGGATGTTAGTTTAGTTTACAATTAAAAGAATGATCATGACCAATATATATTAGAAGCCATTGCCCACAATTCCATCCAAGGCTCAAGCCGGGGAAAGTGGTTCACTAAAATTGCGAAGTAGGCTACACAGAGGGCTGGCTCAGCCTGTCACGACCGTGATTGGCAGACACCTTCACACCTGTGGCATTACTGTTGGGGTGGGCGGCCATGGACCTGAAATGCCAAAAATAAGATTCACAAAATCAACAACAATCTTCCCCTCCGTCTAAGAGACTCCACTCACCCCCTAACACTGCCCAGTAGCCACTCACTTTGGCTCAGTTTATTCCATTTCCTCTCTGTGTGTGAGCAGACCTTCATTTCCTGCCTGTCACAAAATGGGGTTTAATTTGATTTTTTTCCTTTTGTCTCCTGAGCCCTTTCCACAGGCGTTAGGCCTACTGTGAGACAATAGGTTTCCTCCTCCTCATGCTCCCCACTAGAATAGAAGAAGAAAAAGAGGAGGAAGGCTTAAGTTCCTGTTAGATTTGACAACTGCTCATGCTGTTATTACATGTCTTGACGCAATCACTCCAGTTGCTATAGGCCATTTATTTTCTGGCACACTGCCAAAGATCTGAAAAAGTTAGCCATCTTACATAAGCAGTCAGTTATTTTGTGCTCATTTGTACTCATTTTGGTCTCAGTGCCCAAGGGGACCATTGTTTGTCAACATCCTTACACACACATATTCATATTTAATCATAAGTAAAACGCTTTGGTTCAACCCTGATGCGTTCAATAAATTGACTTGACATAAGTGGACAAGCAACCGATGGAGGAAGTCCTGAGGCCATTAGTTGTCCTGGTGCGTACAGGAAGTCTTCGCATTGATTTTAAAGCCACCAATGGTGGCTTTGACACCTTTAATTGGTTCCTGAGTGGACTGCTCTGTGTCATACTTACAGTGCTTATATAAAAAGTATTCACTCCCTTGGATATTTCCCCCTTTATAAATAGAATCATATAATCAAATTCATTTTTATAAGAATTGACATTTAAAGCAACACCAAAACACTTTTCCTCTGTCACACGCACACTATTTGTTTATCCAGCACCTTTGCAAATAATAATATCCACAGACAAGGTAGAGTATGTTGCATGATTTTATGAAAGTAAGGTGTCTGACCTAAGGAGCTTGGCTAGCATGCAGTAGCCAGAAAAGTTGTGGTTTCAATTCTTGGCTTCTACCATTGTGCATTTGAGCAAGGCACTTAACCCCAAACTCCTCCAGGGACAATAGACTTTGTAATATAATTTAAATATACAAGTCACTTTGGATAATAGTGCTAAATTAATAAATGTAAATGTAAATAATTGTAAATTTAAGTCTGGGAAGTCAGGGAAGATATGTAGGTCTAGTTATGAAACACTGTTTTCCTGATGTGCAAAATTATGAAAAGTCTGGAGGTTTTGCTTAATGTAATACATTTGCAAAAAAGTCTATAATACTAAAAATAGACACTTGTTTTTTAAAACCATGTAACTATTGACCATTAAAAATAGACCTTAAAAGTGGTTATTTGTAACATGCTAATATTTTTAAAGCAAAATTGGTTGTAATAGCTAAGTGGGAATTTATACTCGAAAGGCAAATGTTATTGAAGACGTCATTAAAGGAATGCATCATGGTCTGAAACATTCATTAACAATGTAACCATCCAAAGATACAGTTAGAACGGTGAAAACAAGAGCATATTAAGTAAGGGATAATGTATTGTCCGCCGGTAATTATCAGAAAATAAGTCCCGACAGGGAGAACAGAACCCCGACGCGAAGCGGAGGGGTTTTGCTTCAACCTGAAGGGACTTATTTTCATTGAAAAGTATTCGACCTTCGACCTGAAGGGACTTATTTTCATTGAAAAGTATAAGTCAGGGGATGGATACAAAAAACCTCTTCAAGTCACTGAACTTCCACCGGAGTTCCACCATGTGAAGAATGCCATTTTTAAAAGCAATAAAAGGGGACAATATCCGTGACTTTCAGCAAAGCCTGTGAATTAGCCTGTTTGGTTAAAATGTTGTTTAATATTCTGTGGGTGTGTGACACATAAGAAATATCAGGTTATAAGAGTTAGGAAGATGAACATGAATGATATGTAATGACTGTGTGTGGTAGAGTGATGGTAAGCTGACATTTAAATTTGGTGCGAGAAAGAGTAGATGTATGTACATGTGTTGGTATGAATATTGTGGGGTGTGTGTGTGCATGTGTGTGTGCATGTGTGTGTGCATGTGTGTGCGCGTGCACGCGAGCACACATTTATGTGTAGGAGTCCTAGCATTCTTGTGATTCATTATAATCCATGACTAAGATAGCAGGAAAATCAGCAGTGGGATGCAAGCAGCTGTAATTGTAGGTTCGCTCCTAGCGGGGTACTGGGGAAAGAAAGGCAAGCATGAAGCAGTGGTGGTGTGTGCATGTGTGTGTGCATGTGTGCATGCATGTGTGTGTGCATGTGTGTGTGCGTGTGCATGTGTGTATGTGCATGCTCGTTTATGTGCATGTGTGTGCATGTGTGTGTGCATGTGTGTGCATGTGTGTGCATGTGTGTGCATGTGTGTGCATGTGTGTGCATGTGTGTGCATGTGTGTGTGCATGTGTGTGCATGTGTGTGTGCATGTGTGTGCATGTGTGTGCATGTGTGTGCATGTGTGTGCATGTGTGTGCATGTGTGTGCATGTGTGTGCATGTGTGTGCATGTGTGTGCATGTGTGTGCATGTGTGTGCATGTGTGTGCATGTGTGTGCATGTGTGTGCATGTGTGTGCATGTGTGTGCATGTGTGTGCATGTGTGTGCATGTGTGTGCATGTGTGTGCATGTGTGTGCATGTGTGTGCATGTGTGTGCATGTGTGTGCATGTGTGTGCATGTGTGTGCATGTGTGTGCATGTGTGTGCATGTGTGTGCATGTGTGTGTGGCAAGCATGAAGCAGTGGTGGTGATGCTGTGTTCTTATTTTAGAGCCTAATCACACCAAACCACCACTTGCAAATGTCTTTCTCTATTCCCAAGAGCAGGTCGCCGCAACCTCATCTCACTCGAATTGTTTCGTAAACAGCACACCGTTTTCTTTTTTTTTTTTATCATAATCAATGCCTTTGTTACAGTAGATATCGGCCTACTTCAGGTGTAAAAACCAGTTCCAGATGTGTTGGTTATGACAAGTTCAAACTCATATTCTGTTCTGTTCATGTTGGTTAGGTTCATGACAAGTTCAAACTCATATTCTGTTCTGTTCATGTTGGTTAGGTTGATGCCACAGAAGCCTCTTTAGCCAGCTCATATACAGTGCATACGATTATAGAAAGTACACAGCGCTTCACTTTTTCCACATTGTGTCCTTTGTTTGTTTGTCCTTCTTTACGCTTCATCCTCTCAAAGAAACTTTGGATCTCATTCATAGTGACCATTGGGTCCTTGGTTACCTGTCTGACCAAGGCCCTTCGTCCCAGATTGCTCAGTTTGGCTGAGTGGCCAGATCTAGGAAGACTGTTGGTTGTTCCAAAATTTTCCATTTGAGAATGATGGAGGCTACTATGCTCTTGAGCATTTTCAATGCTGAAGAAATGTTCTCGTATCCTTCCCCAGATCTGTGTCTTCACACAACCCTGTCTCGCAGGTCTACGGACAATTCTCTCAACCTCGTGGCTTGGTTTTCACTCTGACATACAAGTGTCAGACCTTAAAGAGATGTGTGCCTTTCCTAATAATGTCCACTGAATTCATTTAGGCACAGGTGGACTCCAATCAAGTTGTAGAAACATCTCAAGGACCATTGATAGAAGTAGGATGCACCAGAACTGAATTACAAGCGGGTCATAACAAAGGGTCTGAATACTTATGTAAATGGAATATTTGAGTCTTTTATTTTTTAAACACCTTTTTGTGGAGTGTTGGAGCATAAAAAAAATAATTGAATCCTTTTTAATTTGAGTCTGAAACATAACAAATGTGGAAAAAGCGCTGTGAATACTTTCCGTATGCATGTATTTCCAGTGGAGCTTCAGCTGTGTAACAACATACTTGTTATTTTCTGCTCCTTTCGTGTTCACTCTTGACACTGAATATCTTGTTTATGCCCAACAGGGCAACTCTTCATTCACACGCATAAATCCTTCACCATCTTAACGTCCTCCTAGCATGATCTTAACACCCAACCAGGGCTCGATACTGTTTTATGCCCCCAACGTTGTCTTTCAGACAGCGCTGCCGTCAACTTAAAGGCACCTAAACTTAACCTTAAAGAAGCCCTATGCAACAATTTTAGCAAAAGTGACCTTAATTATGCAGGTTGAGAGTCGTTCTGATGGTTTTACAACACTTTTTGGGACGTTTGGTGGGTGCTTCGTCTTCCCCTAATGCTTCTCTGCGGAAAAAACGAATATGCAACTTTCTGGTCCCGTCCTGAACTAATCCGGATGTGACTCAGCGGGAGTATCCAATCGCGTCTCGAAAATGTAGTCAGATTGTAGTTTCTAAGAAGACTGCAAAACGGACTCCGACTTGGCTTTGTTGCTGTTGAAATTGTTAGTAACCTACCCTTGGGTGAACTTCGTTTTTGTAATGTGGTTTGATAGTCTCTTGAACAATGTGTTTGCTCGACCGTTTTATTGTGAGCCCTGTATGTGTTTAGCTTGGTTTCTTGATGGCTAGCTCGCTAGTGGGGGTTTAGTGTAGCAGTCACTTGCTACCGAAACTGCAGGGGAAGCTATGTCGTGAAAAATGTGAGCCCAAATCAGGCGAAAACCCAAAAACAGCGAAGAAATAACCAGACCTGCATAGGGCTTCTTTAACCCATGCCTAACCTTAAACCATACCTAGCCATAGCGCCTTCCGGTCAGCGCTGCCTTGAAGACAACCTTGGAGGCATAAAACACCAAGAAACCCTAACCGGGTCTGTGTAAACAGGTTAGCCCAAAGCCCATACGCTATCATGAACCAGTCCCCCTCAGCAGGCTATATCTGTCAGACCCATGCGTTTTTAAGGTAGAGAAGTCGTGTGCTTGTGGTACATACATTTATGCTGCATTCCAGACAACTCGAATGTTGGAGGTTGGACTTTCACTTCCAACTTTGAAGTTGGGGTAGATTGACTTACAAGTTCAGAAGAGAAAACTCCGACTTCTGGTGGTGTTCCATTGTAGTTTTTCCCAGTAGGAGGTCAGAATGCTTGACCTCCAAGTATGTCTAGAATGGAATTGGGAGAATCCAACTAGGAAACACCTGACTTCTGAGGTGTCTGGAATATAATAAACATATGAACTGGAAAGCAAGAATGTAAAACTGCTGTGGAAACATAGCCCCTCCCCACCATGCTTCTCTGTTTCATTACTGTTTTAAGCCAAATAAAAGGACTTACTTCTGTCCACTAGATTGTCTGTGAATTCACATGAACATGAGCCTCCTTTTCATTCCTCAGGCACACAGAAGGGTATTGCTCTCTGATGGTGTCTCAGGAAAATCATAAAGGGATTTTCCAACTTCTGCCACTAGGTGGCAGTACACATTAGCTTTGTGCACCGGAAGTAGACTGTTTACCACACTCAGCGTGGAGGTTTATTGAATGTAAGTTATTTTTTCTAGTGCAGAAAAAAAAGGGGGGTCCTCATTTTATTTCAATTTAAAATCAAAGCAAAAAAAAATGGGGGAAAAAAGTCTATTGAGAAACTTGGCAGGAGCTCATAGGAGCCGACTGGGTGTGTGTGTGTGTGTGGGGCTGTCATTTCCTTATTTATGTAGAGTTAAGCATTTTAGCATCTCACTGTTGCTTACAGCTGCAGAAGGGACTAGACTGGCAAGCACAGCAACAGCAGGTTATCAGGATAGCAGCACAGTGGTATTTTCCAAATGCGTCTGTAGGTTGCAGGATGAGTGAAAGGGATAGATATCAGAAATGCTAATGGAAATTATAGTGCAGATGCACATGTGCACAGGCAGTATTCAGCTGTCACATGTACTCCCAGTTGCATACCTGAATCAGCTGAGGCTCATCTCTGTGTAGTGTCAACCTTCCTGGCAAGCACCTGCTTTCTCAGACAGTGACAGGTGTCTGCCCCAGTTACAGAAGGGGAAATGGAAGGAGTGCTTGGCTTTAAGGATAAGACTTACGAAGCAGAAATTGCTTGGATTTGTGGCAACAATTAGTGACTTGAAAGGAGGTCAGTGGTTTGTAAATGGGGAGTGCATTAGCCCGCAAATGGCCTAGCATTACTTTAACACACTCGCACAAACACACATGCTGGCAACAGTAGTCCAGGACATGCATCATAGTATCAAACCGCAATGTATTACCTTATGGACATGATTATTATAATTGCATATTTGATCATAATCATTTATCAAAAATGATTATCATAATTGCGTAAATAGTAGATTACTTCGGCAACATGTGTTTGGTGACGTGGAGGCCATGGGCCAAATGCATGTGAAAGACAAGCAACACTCATTTTTGCCTTTGCATGTAGAGGCTATAGTTTTATAAAACGTTGTGCCTTACTGCACCTATCTTGCAGGTAGAAGGGAGCATTGGTCACTAATTCTGCAGAGTTTCTCTCCATAGTCTAACAAGCACTCTGCACTTCTGCCTTTCATGCGTCATCTGATGGAGGATGGAGAACTTTTTTCTTTTTCTCCCCGCAACTACATATTACAGATTCTTGCTGTGTCCTGCCCGCTCTTTGCTTCGATCGCCCCTGGAGACAGACTGAAGCGAGCAGCTGTCTCCGTGGAAACGGGCTCTTTTGAGAATGCAGCCAAGCCTCGGGAACCCCTCGGGTTCAGAGTGACAGATCTCTGAGATCGAGCGAGTGGGAAAAAAACTGACCACTGCCTTCACTTCCGGTCTGTCACATGGCAGAGAAAACAGCTGATACCTGTTGCTGTCTGTCCCTCTTCTTCATCCTATTGCCTAGTAAAGAGTAGAGAATTGTGGTGAGCGGGCAGTAAAGGTCACTGATTGTGGGAGATTGCAGCCAAACCTTGCATTATTGCCCACCATTGTGTCTGAGTTGGTTGAAACTATTGCACGCTAACGGCCAGGTGACAGGGCTTTGTTCACTAAATAAAAGAAAGGGAGAAAACACTGCACTTTGCACAAGTTAATTTCAATGCACCTTGCACCATGCACATGCATTAACTTACGCAAAGTGTCCTCTTTTCTTCCTTCTTTTACTTAGTTACAAGTTCGGTCCAGCATTCTAAGACACTAAAAAGAGTCGGAGTGAAGCTTGCTCCTATGCTTGTGGTTCCCAGGGCATTGTTCACTACCACCATCAGAACTCTGTGTGACACACACACACACACACACACACACACACACACAAACTCACTCATCTTATCTGTCTTTTATATTTGTCTCGGACAAAACATGAATGGAAGCAGATGACAAATTTCCTATACATTGTGGAACAATAAAGTGAAACCATGAAAACTGTAATATCCCATTGATTTACATGTGGAACCATGTCAGCAATGATCCAACCTTGGTATGTATACTGTCTGTATGAGTGTCATATCTACATCCGGCCCTGGTACAGCATGTGTCATTGAGGACAAGGTCGAGTGGTGGAACAGTGGGAAGCCTGAGTCAGCCTCTCTGCAGAGTAGCAGAACTCTGTGTCCAACAGACAGCAAAGGAAGCCAATTATCCAATGAGGCATGGTCAACCCAGCATCTCTCTACAGCCTTAGCTCAAAATTGCTTCGTAATTGATGGGAGCCATTTTTGGCGTTTAGCATCACTCGGTTGCTAAGCTATATTTGGCCTCTCTACATAGACGTAGCATCGGTCATTAGAGGGTGGGTGCCCTGCTCAACCCTCCATGCCTACGCATTGGTGGTGCCAAGGAGACAAATGCCATCTGTGCCCATACGATAGAGCCCAGGGGAGCTATTTCTGGCACGGCGTGCTTTGTTTGACAACTGACGACGCCCAGTAGTGGGGTTGGGACACCTCCAGACTCCTTATTGTGACGCTGGTGCTGTTCTTGAGGGTGGAGGAGGATGGGATGAGGAGGACAGGATACCAAAATGACTCCCCTCTGATAAAATTAGCGCTCACGCACTGTCTAACACAGCCCTCAAGCCCATTCACACTAATTACGCTAAAGTTAGCTATTAGCTCGTGTGAATCTATGTTTTTTACCACGTTATTTTTAGCCCGGACTTCTAAAAACGGAATTGTTTCACAAATAATGGAAATAATGAATAAACATTAGGTTTTAATCAATGTAGCTAAAGTTAGTACTGGTATATCTCAAAGAACATGCTATTTTAATGTACAACAGCTATTGTTTGGCAGAGCCACCTGACTCCCTCTTTTAGATTTGGTTAGGTTAATCATTGTATTTTGGGCTGCATTGAGAAGCATTGTAGTTTTAACAATGATCTTTAATGAATGTCTTGCACATAGTTCCTTTGTTCTTACCCATCTGACAGATACAATTATTCATTCTACTTTTAAAACACGTTTGTTCAATGAATAAAGATATCTTGATCTTATTTTAACTTGAGTTCAATGAGATAAGTTCTTTATTACCGCTAGATGGTAGATAATGGTGATTAGTGAGGGATTCATGAGCTAAAAAAGAGGTAGAAAAGACACAATATAAGATGATGGAATGATTCTGTATTTTTAGTTTAACCCCTCTCCCCCCATTTTGCAACGTGGCAACCTGGACCACTGCAGAACACTTAAGCACAAGAATGGATGAACATAACAGGTCACAGTGGGGTTGAAAAAAAAAGAGGAGATAAAAGGCAAAGGTACAAAATCTAGAAAAGAAACAATATTAACAAGCATGACCTAAACATTCATACAATGGAAACCACAAGAAAGAAATGGTACCATTTCTTCATGTGCTGGATGACCCTCTATCTGACCCTGACATTACTCACCAGTCCTTTGAAACTACGGTTGTGCACGTGTGTCCGCGCACAGATCAGGTCCGTGTGACCATGCATGTACGCCACAGACGTAAGATGCTAAATCCGCCTCTTCTTTCAGCTCCCTTCCTCACTTTCCAGCTGGTGTCGCCTCAGGGTGCAACTTTGTCGAGTGTGTCACCGTCGCGTTATTGTCTCTATGATGCTTACTGGATGACTCGTCCCTCTGCAGGGAATCGAGCATTGTCTGACGTTTTTGTTACTACGATTAGCAAACAGTCATAAGGGCATGATTGAAACATTGTGTACATGTGAATAAAGAATCATTTTCTGTGCAAAAAGGAAGGTTGGGTGAGGAGGGTAGGTGGGAGAAGTGGTAGCTGAGGAACACCCTCGTAGTCTTAGTCAGAAGGACAGTAGGCTACAATGCATGTTTTGCACACCGCCCCTAGTCTACAGTCATTCATAAAAAAAGTGTCACAGCCACTCCCACGATGCATTCAAGAAAGATGGCTTCCTGCTTTTCATTCAGCTGTCAAACGCCCATCATTGTAGCTTTTCAGATTGGATGATAGTTTGTTTTGATGCATCACTTTGTGGAGGAGTTGCTGAGAACCTTGACAATGGCCCCACTCAAAGGTCATGGAAAAATAAAGTGTTAGCAGAAGCAGGCATTTGCAAGAAACGTGTGGAGGAGGTGGGGAGGTGAGAGGAGAGATGAAGATGGAGTGGGGGCATTGAGACAAGAGAGGGGAGAGAGGAGAGGAGAGGAGAGTGATGGGGAGGGGGGTAGGAGAGGGAAGAGAGGAGAGGTTTAAAAGAATGAGGATGTGAGAGATGAGGGGAGGGGGCAGGAGAGGGAAGAGAGGTTTAAAAGAAAGGAGGATAGATAAGAAGGAGGAGAGGGGAGAGAAGCGGGAGATGGGTTGGGGATGGTGGGCAGGCTGCCATTCTTCCTCCTGTCACTGAACTGCTGAACAGCTTGATTATCCATCCCCATGGCAACCATGGAATAGACTGAGAGTTATTGGTCTCTTTTTTATGAGCTCACTGTGCAGACAATGGTGAGCCGCAGCCACACCCCAGACAGTGCAGACATTAAAGCTTCATGTACCATATAGCATATAAGAAGATGGAACTTTCTACATTGTGTCATGGGTTACTGTCCAGTGACCTGCATTAAAGGAGAATTCCGGTGTGATATTGACCTAAAGTGTATTGAAACATGATACCGAGTGTGAACGTATGTCTCATAGCCCATCTCGGCTTGTCCCCTGCACTCCAAAATCTGCCGCTAGTTAGCCGATGCTACCAACAGCTTTTTCAATAGTGGTGCCGGCATCGGACTAACCATGCAAATAAATCACTGTTTTACACCCATTTACGAGGCTCAATGTATCTCCACACTTCATTGGTAGACTTCCGAGGGCCCTGACATTTAAAACGAGACATTGAGAACTTTGAAAAAGCACTGGTAGTTTACTTACAGACAGTATCTTCACGAAGTTTAGCGTTTGCAGCCATCTTGAATTTAGTCGATAAGTCGAAAGCAACGAAAGTAAGAATGAACAGGTATGATAAGGGATCAGATTCCAAAAATAATTCAGTGGAAATGCATGGATTCCAGTTTCTTCCAGTAGCAGCAACTGGAATCCATGCATTTCCACTGAATTATTTTTGGGGACAAGCCGAGATGGGCTATGAGACATACGTTCACACTCGGTATTATGTTTCAATACACTATCAATATCACACCGGAATTCTCCTTTAATCAAAACGTGCTTTCGAGGCCTTGGGTGTCATGGATAAAATGGGTATGGACAGTTCCTATTTTCAGTTATGTATAAATGTGTATTTTTGTTGTTTTACCATAAAAATGGGGTGGCTTTGAGTAGTGATTTCTAAAGCCTTATTGTCACACTTTGTTGTAAAAAGCACAATAGCAGCCACCGCTTCAAGAAACACCAACATTTCTGTTGACAATCTCCCCCAAGAAACTGTACAGGTCAAGCATGACAGGCAATCCTGGGCACCTTTGTCCGAATGAACACTTCCACACACTCTTGGCCTCAATGATGAAGAGTCAAGTCACGTGTACAGAGGGATAGTAGGTGAATGGGTTATCTATCGCCTGTGTGTTGGTCAGGTCACTGCGGACAACACCAGCGGTCACAGCCTATATCGCAGCCTTGCTTTGTGGGGGTAAAAAGCCTACTCAACCCAGCAGCATATTATTAAAAGAATGAACCTCAAGCAAGCATGAGTGGGGGACCATTAGCAGCTACATGCTAATGAGCCCTACAGCTGGATCGTTCCACTCAGAACGCCGAGAGTGAGTCATGACTTCTTTCATTACCTCGAAGGTGTTGGAAGCTTATGACGAAGGTAGGGGTTAACAGAGTCTTCTTTAATGAGAAGTAATGCTTGTCACCCACCCACCCACCCACCCGATGAGAGAGAGAGTGAATCTGCCTTCATAATGTCCTCAAGGTGATTCATTACAAGAGGGCCGCCACCACTCACTTAGGGATTTCATTGTGGATCATGGTCTGGGGGTTCTTTTGATCACCTTTGTGGATTAAACAGGCTTCTCCTGCAGAGTGAACATCTTCCCACACACGTTTGTATTTGGTTCTTCCTCTCACCAGAATGGTCTGCTCATACTATAGCCATTCATTGGTTCATAGCATTTCATGAAGCAAGTTGAGGCCAATGTGTGCTCTTTAGTTGCATGCATTTGACCAGATTGAATTGAATACAGCTCTAATTCACACAATTCACCAAACTTAAGTTAAACATCTTAGCTAAAGTCTAAGGGGGTGTTGCATATGTTTTTTCAGTTGTTTGAAATCAATGTTTTAGCACTTTAACAAAGACCTAAAAATGAGACAAATTAACAGTAGTGCACTTAACATAACCCAGTTAAGTCATATTGTTGCTTAGACTGAATTAAACAAAGTTATGAACATACAGTGTCAAGTCGATGTGCTTCCTCAATCTAGCCCCTCTTCAAGCCTCACTAAAGCCTGCTGAATAAAGGATCTTGTTAATAAACATCTTAGCTCAGGTGTGTACAGTAAACAAGACTGACAGAGTTGAGTCTACAAACTTGCAGAGTAGTGGCCTCAAAGATGAAACAGGCAGAAAGCCAGGAGTGGTGCCAGTCTGCTGTTGAGGTTCACAAACCACTCGTCCAAATACTCAGACACACACCTCCTCCTTTCCTTAGCCCCAGGCTTCAGCTTTTGTTTCACTGCACAGCCAGTGCCCTGGACGAACTGTGTAATTAAGTGTAATCAGCAGAAGGGATGTTAATCATCTCAGCTGGACTCTTGGTGTTTGCTCTCAATGATTGCTTTGTGCACCTTCAGCACACACAGACACATGCACAAACACACACACATTCTCTTTAACTCACACATCATGCAAATTGTGTTACTGACCAACCTGAGAACGCACTGTCATTTCCTGTTTGTTGACGTTTATGAATTAGTTGAATTTAGTGAAATTAGTTGTTAAAAAGTAATACTCTGAGAGAAAGGGAATCAATCACAGGGCAAGTACAGGCTAAACAAATTCCCATTACCATTGTAAAAATGCACAAGTTAAGCAACCTCCCACGCAAATCTGAGTGAAGGCAACTCAAATCTGCTCCCTCTTCTCTATTTCTGGCCAAAAATACATTTTTCATTATTCAACTAGTAGTGGGTCAAGCTGATCTTTCATGCATAATGTAATTTTGAGCACTGCAGAGGTGAGTGCAAGCCTCAAGCATGGGTCTGACTGTCCAGGAATGTGCTAAACTGGAAATAGACACACTATTACCATCACATGTACTTTTTAGTTGAGTGCTATTATTTATAAAGAAAGTAGTTTTCTATGTTAAGTAAGTTATTGAAGAACTTCAAAATAAAGTGCCCTTGTAGGCTTTGCATCTTGCTTATTTGTCTATTTTTGTTAATTAATTTACACGTTTTTCAGGGGTGATGTTGGTCTTAAAAAATACAAGAAAAACTCTGCAACCTGTATATAAAATGCATGTAATTCAATGACTGCCAATCTTTATCTCAAGTCCAGTAGAAGTTCTGTTTTGTGGCAACAGAGACCTCATGCCATGTGTGCAGGAATGGGTCTCCTTCTGCTCCCGCTGAGTCAACACAGTGGCACACACTGCATCTAAACTGACTCTACTTTATCCCACAGTAACTCAGCCATTTTGTAAATAATAGCTCTCAGAGGATCCCAGACCATGCTGCCTCCTAATCTCTCACACCTGTATGGTCTTACCATTAAGATTAAAACACCATGAGCGACACTCACTGTCTGGTCCTTCCTGAGTGGGCACCATAAAGCAGGGGACGACTCTAAGGGCCCCACACAGACAGCAGGTCCTTATAGAACATAATGATAGAACAATAACATTATTATAACATTTTTATTATTATAACATTATTATTGCTGGGGTTTGGGGGTAGGCAATATTATATTCTTTAATAGGTCCTGACATTTCTACCGGCATCTAATTCCTCCATCGCTCTGTGCCGACGCTTATGTCGCGGGCACCTCCCTGCCCACCCTATCCAACTACCACCCCACCTCCAGCATCTGCATGCCCTCTGGACGCCAGCTGTGACACACTTATTGGTGTAATGAATGCAGGCGCATGGCGATGGCCCTGCCCGCCTGGCCCCAGAGGGCATGCGGCTTCCTCTTGTCAGGTGATGCTAATGGAAGTATTTGCATTCAGCGCGGCGCCACCGGAAACGCTGTGGCAGACAGTGATTACTAATGCATCTGGGAGTAATTACAAAAAAGCCCAGAGAGAGATGGAGAGAGAATGATAGGGAGAGAGAGAGACAGGAAGAGTGAAATGGGGAGAGTTTGAGAAATAGAGCGAGAGATAGAGAGAGATGGAAACGGAGAGAGAGAGAGATGGCAAAAAAGAGAGGGAAAGGGAAAAAAGAAAGAGATACTAATTTCCTTTCTGTTCGCTCATGTCTGTGGCCAGACAGTATGACAAGGAAGCGTTCATTCTGAAAGAGCCCAAATCAACTAAGCTCATTAGCCATGTGCCCTGCTGACCAGACCTCTGGACCCTGGACCTCTGTCCTCACATTATGATGACTGAGCTTTGTGCAGATACACCACCCACACCCATTCTCTCTATCTCTCTCTCTCTCTCTGTTTCCCACTCTCTCTCTATGTGTATCCTACTCTCTCTCTCTCAAATTCAAATTCAAAGGTGCTTTGTTAGCATGACTGTTTAGTAGGTAGGTAATGGTTGGATACAATAGATGCAATAGGGATAGCAATGAGATGCTAACCTGTAATCTTATATTGAGATTCAGTTAACTAACCTGCACTGAAAATTAAGCTAATGATATATAGGATGGATAATTAATGTTGTGATGGATATTATCTCATGGCCCAACCTATTGTCAAATTATATCAATTATTGATCAGTCATTTAGAGACTTGTTGTGTTAAGAAATCCAACACAGGAGACAGGAGATAGAAATCAGGCAGTTGAGGAGAATAGAGGGAAATGATAGGTGAAGGGCCCTCCCAAGTGAGTGAGAGTCAAGGTGTGTCAGAAGGTAGCCTACAAGCTCTGTAGCCGACCCTGCAAATTATAAATGCAACATTCCCTATGCTGATGAGGAGAAGCAGGCATTCTTAATGACAGATTGAGCAGGGTCCAGTATAAATATTCAAAGCCAATTTGGAAAAGTTTCTTGAGATACAGGTGCATCTAAAATTGAACATTGTGGAATAACAAATCTATGGTTCTATGTCATTGTTGCCAAAATGATCATGATACCCTTTATATTTCAGTCCTCTCGATGGTTTAGTCTTGCGTAGGCCTATATGCTTTGCTAAATGAGCGTGATTTATGTTATAATGTATAAATATGTTTATGTGTATCAAATAGTTTGCACAAAATTCATCATTTAAAGGCTTCAGTTTTCATGTTTGTCTGTGTGTGTGTGTGTGTGTGTGTGTGGGGGGGGTGGCTCAGAAGACAACCCTAGGATTTCAGGGTGGCCACAACGACACCCTTGACCTTGGTATTTGAAAAATCCTGGCCACGGCCTTGCTTTCTCTTGTTTTCCTCTGTAGCCAGGATTGTTTGCATATGAAATTTGAACACTTCATAATTTTCAGGATTTTACACTTTTGCATTTGATGTGGGTGTGCAAGGTCTCCGTTTTTTTCCCCCTTTAACTTTAATTCCCTGACACATTTCTGCAGGACATACAGTTGTATTTCAGCATCGAATTCATAAGGATCTAAACAAACCAAAACTCCACCACATGGCACCTTTAATACTGGAGCCTATGGCTTGCTGAAGTAGTGGGACCTGCACCAAACTTCACCAGTGGCCATAACCATTAATCACTGCACTGACTCATCGATCATTGACTAGCTTGTGATTTTTTGGCTTTGCTGCTAATGGTTAGAGCTACAACAAATGCATTAAATAAAATAATGAATAGGACTTCGATGTTGTTGTGTTGCAGTGGTGATTAATATGACGGCAGACTAAAACCATTCAGAGTCAGAGCTCCGATTTGTGTTCTTTATTTTGAACTGTGCTTATTTCATTGTGTAGGCTACACCGATTCCCACCGTGCAATGCGGTCAGTCATTCACTACGGGTTTCATAACACCATACATGACAGATATAAGGCCATATTGGTGGTTGCATTACTTGTCTCGTGTTGGTGGATTGTTTGTGAATGCAAAGAGATTCATGTCACTGACCCTTTCCCATTCTTTGTCATACCTATCAACTCGAAAGTTGACCAGACCGTAACGTTTTTGGTCTCTGCTTGGAGCATGTGTCTCTTCGTGTATATTTCATGACTTCCCACCACCACTGAGCTTTGCTTATCGATTTCAATTCACATCACGCGGGCCATCGCGCGCACATACAGCGTCAGAATCTCTCCAGCTCACTAACAGCACTGGAGACAACAGCGGTGCTCTGGCGGTTTTTTATCACCACGGCCCGGGGTCTCAGAAGCCGGCGTTGCCATGGCAACGTGTGTTATTTTGTTTGCATGCCTTTACTCGACTCTCGAAATTTGTCTCCTCCATCATCAACAACAATGGCAGGGGGAGATAATTCAGATATGCTCCCCCCAACCACCACCACACACACACACATGCATAAATACATACACTCCAGGGGCTTGTGAAATGGCCCCTTTTCATACTTTTGTAATGTGAGCAATCAGCAGTTACCCCCCCCCCCTCCACACACACACACACACCACCACCACTCCTCCTGCTCTCCTTGGCTTTTGCTGCACACACTGACACCCACCCACGCACTTCCCCCATTCTAAAGTATTGGTGCTTCTTTAAGTGTGTGTGTGTGTGTGTGTCAGAGAAAGAGACATCCCCACACACACTTCCCCACCATGAGGTGTTTGTGCTTGTCTAAGTGTGTATGTAAGTGTGTCTGTGTGTGTGTGTGTGTGTGTGTGAGTGTGTGTGTGTGTGTGTGTGCGTGTCTGAGACAGAGAGCAGAAAAACTGAGGTGATGTACGGAGTGAAAGGTGAGACTGACAACGAGCAAACACACGTCAACAGTGACGTCAGGGAAGTCTGTGAGCGCCCTTGACTGGATCGCACCAGGGATCAGTCTAATCCAAAGGTATCTTAACCCAAACCCCAAACACACACACACACAGACACCACTCACACACCCCTCCACTCACACACAAGCACATGTCTTCATTCTCAACCTCTCGTCTGGGTAACTTTTCCCCTCGCCCTGTGCACTGCTGCACGAATGAACTGAAACTTAGAACTGTTGCACATCATTCTTGGCGTTCTTTGGGTTATTTATTTATTTTTGCTTCCTTCTCTGACATGTGCATTGTCTGTCAAGAGGATATTGTGCATTGGCAAGTATCTACTGAAATTTGCACACATACCCACCCACACACAATGCTCTCTCCCCAGTCAAAGGTAAGTCTGCATGGAGACACTTTTTCCTATGCCTGTGTGTGTGTGTGTGTGTTGTGTGTGTGTGTGTGTGTGTGATGTGTATGTGAGTGTACAGTATGTATGTGTTTGTGTGCTATTCCATTTTGTGTTCTTCCGCAAAAATGAAAACCTCTGAGAATAGCCATGAGTGGATTCCTTTTATCATTTTCCTTGAATTTGAACAGACTGCTATCTGCTAATGATGCACAGAGCTTCAAATAAATCACTGTGGTAACTAGTCCCATGACGAAAGCACTCCAAATATGGCCAGCCATTTTTTCCGGTCATTTTATTATATTTAGTGAAGGACAGGACTTTGCAAAGGGTCTCATCTCTCTTCCTCCTTGTTTTTTTCATCCTTCCTGCCCTTTTTCTCTCAATACAGGAATGTTTCCAGAGTTATTTCTTGTGTCTTGTTGGCTCCATGTTGAAGGTCAATGTCTTTGGCTTCTTTCATTTTTCATTTCAAAGTGTAAAAGTGCAGTATGGTGTTCTATAATGAGAGGAAATTACTATTTCCCATCTCCCTGCTGGATGCTCCTCTCAGAGAGAGCTTTAGTGCACAGCTATGCACACCACGTACGAAGATGGTGTGTGTCTAAACCACACCTCAAAACGAGGTCTCGAGGTGTGTGACAGGAATCAGAATCACTACATAGGTTTGTGTTTTTTTTTTTGTGGTTTGGTTTGGGGCCTTCAAGCACTGTCAAAGTAAATCTAAGTATTCACACAGCTTATGTTAGCATGTTCCACAGGAAGCAAGCAAAGCAAAACTGATATTTCAGGGGAAATCATACTTACATCTATACTTGGTGTGTGTGTGTGCATGTGTGTGTGTGTGTGTGTATGTGGTGTGTTTGTGTGTGTGTGTGTGCACATGCGTGTGTCTGTGTGTGTGTGTGTGGTGTGTCTTCAGAGCAGCAACCACTCACTCCAGACCACTCCAGCGAATCACACTGCAGCTTTGTTCTTCTCCAGGTGTCCCTCTAGTGCTGTGGTGGTGCCCCTCTTCAGTGAGTCATATGGAGCTTTATTACTACACAGCCACCTCTGGGAGACAGAATCTGGGCTTTTGCTCTCATAACTTGTGTGTGTGTGTGTGTGTGTGTGTGTGTGTGTGTGTGTGTGTGTCTGTCTGTGTGTCTGTCTGTGTCTGTCTGTCTGTGTGTCGCGCGTGAGTGTAAATGTGTTGTTCATGTGCAGCTATGCAAATATCCGATTGGACAGAGTCCTTGTGTGTCCACTTGATGTGTTGTGCGTCATTTTTGTGCATCAGGTTGACCCCTCCAGGTACAAATGCTCATTCTGAGCTAGTGTGTGTGTGAGTGAGTATGTGTATGTACATGTGATATTCAGTGCAAAGTGCAATACTACTGTCTGAATCACATCCCTCCAGACTCCAGTTCTCTACAACAAAAGCCTGGTGTGGGATAAAAAATAATAAATCATAATAAATAAAACATGATAAATAAACATACTACAATAACATAAATAAACAAACATAATACATAATAAAAAATAGTGCCTGTCTGTCATCATGGTCTTCATGAACACAATATCACCTTGTTCCATTATTTGGACACATTTTCCTTAGGCTGGTGTCGCATAAACTGAAAAATATTTTGGTCGGGTAGCTTCTCTGAAGGGGCATAGTTTTCAACTGGACTCTGTCAGTGGCTAAACAGTCATTCTGTGATTTTGTGTAACCTGATGCAATTCAATTTCATTTCATTTCATTTCTCTTTAAACCGTCTTATCACACACAGGAGTCACAGTGGACGCCATTCTTTGTATGTGTGTGCCCACTGCAAATTGGCTCCAATCTGTTTGTGCGTATACTGTATGGTTCAGGGGCTCTTATGACTCCTTTTTCTGGTACACAGGGTTGCATTAGGTAAGGCTGTTAGATAAAGCGTGTGAATGTTTGTGGTTTCATGCTAGAGCTGCTCAGTGTGTCTGACGACTAATAGGGCTGACGCAAGTCGGGAGACATATCAAAGTTTTCAAGCATTTATTTGTATCTGTGTACGCAATTGCAGGAGATCTGTTGAGAGAGAGAGATAGATAAAGATAGAGAGAGAGAGAGAGAGAGAGAGAGAGAGTGTGTGTGTGTGTGGAGGGGGGTTATTATTACTGACTTCTGTTGGAAACAGATGACAAATCAAACTTGTTGTGGCACCTGATGGCGTTATTTTTTTTTATAAAAACGAATAAACTTTAAAGAAAGCATTCACAGTGATAAAAAGCTATCAGCAAGCACAGTCCGTACACTAAGACTAATTACAGTATTTCCTCCTTATGCTTATGAAAGGTTCCCATTAGATTCATTGTAGACGCCAACTTTTTCTTATGTATTCAGCAAAGTGTTGGCCGCAAAGTGGCTTGCATAAAGTACATGCTAATCATACTTAATGAAACTGTCACTCAAAATGAGAGAGAAGGGACTGGAAGACATTAAATTTAAAATAAAAAACAAACCCAAATAACCACGGTAATACTTTTCCTCTTCGAAAAGGGAGAGAGACATTTCATCAAATGTGTTTTGATGACAATTGTTTTAGCTGCGGCTGCCATCTTTGAGCGGTGAAAAAACTCTTTCCTCTCCCTTTCATCTGTCACAAGTTAATTCCTGATTACTGTAAGATGCAACTCAAAGAGTGTTAGTCCCAGACACAGGCATATCTGATAATACCTACCAAGTGTGTGTGTGTGTGTGTGTGTGTGTGTGCGTGCGTGCGTGTGTGTTGGGCCTCAATACTGTAGGTAGATAGTAAGAAAGGAAGTTCAGGAATGAGGTAGATAGAGGTGCTTACATAGCCATCATAGTGACATCTGTGTCAGATCAATAAAGTCTCATGACACAGTTCCAGCTTTGTTCTTTCTCAAGTGTATTTTCAGTGCAGATGTCCACTTGAATGGCAGTGCAGATGTACATGTATTTGGGCCTAGGTCACCTGTAAGGATCATCCAGGAGAAGGCAAGAAACTAGAGCAGGAAAATGACACACACAGCCTGAGGAGACCCACTAGTAGCCCCTGGTGAAGGCTAAACGAGGGCATATGTCCTCCGTTTCATAACCATGCTGACCTGATTCTCCACGAACCCTCACAAGTCCACCGTCTCTGCACACACACACACACACTTCCTTTGACCCCACCCACCCCCTCCACCTATTCTCCACCTTAAATATGCCCCCTCACCCATTCATTCACTACACATCTGTCCTCCATTTGTTGTCCAGGGAACAATTGCCTCTCTGAACTTAGGAACCTTGTTAGACTCTGCTGTCGAAAAGCTGACCTCGGTTGATCTCCTTAAAGGGACATGCCACCGTTTTCTGGGTTATTCACCTTCTTCCCCAGAGTTAGATAAGTGAGCAAAAGCATTTTGGTCTCTGTGCATGCATTGTCTTAGTCGGGCACCGCCTCCGCTAGCTTAGTTTAGCATAGTGAATGGAATCTTTTGTCGCCGGATAGCAAAGCATGGACGAAGCACTGCTGCTACTTGGGAGCAGAGATATCACGCAACACATGAGTACCTTGTCTCACTTGCCAAAGCATGGATAATCTCTGCGCCCAAGTAGCAATGCTTCTCCCCAATATAGTCCCAAATCAATTCCTGCCTAAATTGCCTCATCTTAAATGGCATTGACATTTGTACTCATTGTGAATACGCAGAAGTAATTAGGGATTTTTTTTGCTGTTGGCTCACTTTTACTCATGACATGCTAGCCTGTGACAAGAGATTCCATTCACTATGCTAAGCTAAGCTAGCAGTGGCGCTGCCGGACTAAGACAATGCATGCACGAAGACAAAAATGGTTTTGCTCACTGGTGTAGACGGTGAATAACCCAATGTTATAAAACGGTGGCGTGTTCCTTTAAATGTTCTGGTCTGCGCCTTGTGTGCCACTTGGTGGATTGTACTGGCCTGACCCCATGCTGAAGCCCTCCTGGTCCACTAACACAGCAGAAAGAGAACGAGAAAGTTCAGAATCTCTTATCAGCCTTTTGAAAACAGGGCAAAACATTACATTTATAAACAAGTGCATTGGTCTCTGTATATGGGAGTTTCTTTTCACATTTAACTGTTAACAGATTTAGAACATGCCAAACAATGGCATCTTGAAATCCAACAATATGTTTGTCCTGCTGGGTAAGATGAAGGGATAGCCATGCACGGTTGAACCCCTCTTTCCGACTGGTCTTTCTCTCAGAAAGCTTTTGTAGCTTTTTAGTCCTCTGCCCGCTGCATATAAATCACATTCCTCTTCCTCCTCTCTCAATCATCGTTAGCTGTGGCTCACTGCAAGTTATTAGCATCTGTGGCTGTTGAAACACACTGTGATTAAGTGTTTGGCTGATGGCATGGTGGTCTACGGAGCAGCGGTGTGTGTGTGTGTGTGTGTGTGTGCTCGCGCATGTGTGTTTGTGTCCAGCCAATCTCCTTGCCTGATCTTCGCTACTTTTCCCAGGCCGAGTGCGTCACTTGAGCTGGTGGTAATTGAGAGATGAGCAACAACTGGCCACTGCCAAGGTCAGACCTGAGGGGAGACAATCAATGGGAGGCTCATTAAGGAGGGCGAGCTGGGCATTGGGTTGGGTGGGTGGCTGGGTGCTTGGGTTGTTAGGGAGGGTGAGGAGGCATTGGGGGGGGGGTGTCAGGGTTGGGGGTGGTGTTGGAGTTAGGGAGGGTAATGGGGGCGAGATTTCATCATCCCTTTTCCCATCTGATTTTGGGATTTTGCTTTCTGTCTTCTATTGTTTCTGTATATGTTCCTTTCTCTCTGTCTCTCTCCATTTTGCTTTCTGTCTTCTGTTGTTTCTGTATATGTTCCTTTCTCTCTGTGTCTCTCCATTTTGATTTCTGTTTATGTTCTCTTTCTTCTCTGTCTCTCCATGCCATTTTTCTTTATCTCCTGATTTCTCTCTCTCTTCTCTCTCTCTCCATGCATTCTGTATGCCCCTTTCTTTATCTCCTGATCTCACTCCCTCTCTCTTCTCTCTCTCTCTCCATGCATTCTGTATGCCCTTTCTTTATCTCCTGATCTCACTCTCTCTCTCTACATATATTCTGTATGCTCTCTCTCATCTCCTCTCTTGATCTGTCTGTCTCTCCCTCACTCCATCCATTGATGTGGCCAATCTGTGCATCATCAGGGTGTCATAGCGACAGGTGCTCATGGATGGCAGGTCACTGTGCTATCCCCCGATCTATTACTCACCACACCTCCCCCCGTCTCCCCTGTGCCAACTCACTCATCATCGATCCACCATGATGGCTAACTGCCCCCCTCCATGCCTCCATCTTGGCCCGCAACAGGTCATCTCACGTCATGCTCACCCAGGAGTGGATCGATGATTGGCAGCCGCTGGTGGCCAAACATAATGACTCTCCTCATTGCCGTGTCGACACCTGCCACTGTCCCTGCCTTAACACGTTTGACTTCATTCCTCTACACACCATTTGGCTTCCGCCTCTCTCTCTCTCTCTCTCTCTCTCCCTCTGTGTCTCTCTCCTCCTCTCTCTCTCAATTCAATTCAAAGTTGCTTTATTAGCATGACTGTTTCTCTCTCCCTCTCTCTGTCCTCCCTTTCTTTCTTGATTTGATCAATTTTCTTCAATCTTTCTTTTTTCAGTTTTCTTCCTCCCTCATTCACTCCTTTCTCTTTTCCTTCCTCCTCAACCCTCTGACCCCCCTCCCACCCTCTGACCAGTGACGTCTGTTTCTGCACAATCTGTTAATGTGCTGTCATTCAGACTGACTTTGCACTCCATAACTGCTATCAGCCCACTCATTCTTCTCCCTTTGTCTGTGTGTGCGTGTGTGTGCGCGCGTGTGTGTGTCTGTGCGTGCATGCTTGTGCGCGGGTGTGTGTTTGCGTGCATACGTGTGAATGTGTGTGTAACTATTTTTGTGTGCATGTTTTTGGGCAAATTTTGTATGTATGCGTCTCTGTGCATGTGTCCATATGAATGCATTTTGTTTTTCAAATGTGTTATTGTGCACCTATGAGTGCATATTTGTATGTGTGTGTGTGTGTGTGTTTGTGTGTGTGTACGTGTGTGTGCAGGAGGGGAGCACTTGAACTGAATATCTCGGCTGGACTCATTCACTCACTCTCTGTCCTTCTCTCTCCTCACTTGTTCTCCTCCAATGACGTCAGAGAGATTTCAGAGGTAGTCGGCAATGAGAGAAAATTAACACCTATGGCAATCACTTAAGCACTGGCTTACCGATGCAATTAAAGTGAAGTATTGAATGCCAGGACCTCTCAAGGTAACTTTCTCTCTCTCTCTCTCTCGCCCCCCTCTCTCTTTCTCTTCCTCTCCCACCTCCCTTTTTTTGCTAGAATTCACAGCGAAGACCTCTCCGGAAGTCTAGCAGCCTGAGTGGCTCCATATATGGGTTTCCTGTCTGCATGGACAGCGCAGTGGGCTTTTTTTCTGTTTCAGTTCATTTCATTTTCTCTTACTGCAGCTCTCCACTCCTGTCCTCCTCTCTCCCTCCTCCCGCATTTGCTTTCAGCTTCATCGTTTGTTTTTCATTCAATTCCTCCTCAATAGACAGTCTCAAAGCTAGTCCTCTGTATCTCTCTCTTTCTCAAATGACAGATGTGTAAATGCATGGCAGCTTCGGTGTGCAAGGGTGCTGTTGAGGGACAGTATTGGAAGGGTGCACAGGGGAGAGTATGCAGCCTGGCTGTAAGGGCTTTGTGCACTTTAAAATCTCGGCAAAACTGTATCGTCAGAAGGTGCTGAGAGGCACATGTGCATGCTCAGATGTTCAGTTGCACACAGGAACCCATTTGCAAATGTAAAACAAAGATATAGCCCCTCATCTTTTGTTCTTTCTAACCGCACTGAAATTGAAATGGAAGGAAAAACATCCTCCGCTCCCGGTGTGTATACTCACAGCAGAACAAAGGGACTCAAAGCAGCTTTATGAGAATCCTCCCAATAGTGCTGCTGTTTGCTTCCGTAGGGGATATGGCTGCTCATCATACAAGACAATAGATGCACAAAGCACTCTGTGCAGGCTGAGGGAGAAGAATATATCATCTGCTTCTTTGAAGACAAGAACAAACAACAGCTTGTCCTTCTCTTCTCTTCCCTCCTCTCTGTATTTTCTCTTCTCCTCTCTGCAAAGGGCTGTGTGTGTGTCGGTGTGTGTGTGTATAAGGGTCTGTTATACCTCTTAGGTTGCCCTTTGTGTTCTTTTTGTGTTTAACCCTTTTAGGCTTGTTTTTTTTTTTTTTTTTTTTCAAACGTTCAATTTTGACATCTTCATTTCAAAAGGCTATATCTTAAAAGTGATAAGAGATACAGACTTTCTGTAAATTAGAGAAATATTAAGGATGACCCAAAGTTTATGTAGGGATTAAATGTTTATATCTAATTTGCATATTATGATGTCATATGGTGGCGGGCCATCTTGGATTATAGAATTTTCATGAAAAGTCGATGTTTGAAATGATAAAATGCACCACTTCTTTTCCCCAAAATGTCCCTCACCTTCTGTATGCTATATTGCACAATACTGAATGCTCAGGTAAATAGTAAGTAGTGAACAAACTGTGTAAATCATTACTAATAAATGGCAGAAACAAACCAAATGCATGTAGCGGTAGACTGGCCTTTTGCTGTAGAGATTTTTCCATTTACTACATACAGTAGGCACTCTGATTCCATGTATGGGGCACATATATATTATTCAGATGACACACAAACACAAGTAGACAAGACCTGTTTTAGTTCAAAAAGCTCATTTGCCACTTACAAGGCACAGATCAGAGTGAGATGACGAGACAAGACAAGAGACAATGTTAGTATTTTTTTTTTTTGTTGTTTTTGTTGATGTTTTTTTTTGTTTTTTTTTTCTTAGCTGACAAAGACACACACATCACAAGGACATGAACACACAAAAAAGTGTATGTCCTAAATGATCAGGGAAATAGATAGCAAATCAACAGTGTAAATCATTACTAATAAATGGCTGACTTTTTTTATGTAGCAGGCCTTTGCTGTAGAGATAATGACTATCCCTATAGGGTCGGCATTCCCATCATCTTGTGATGGACTATGCATGACCCTAATGTGTGTGTGTGTGTGTGTGTGTGTGTGTGTGGAGGGGGAGAGAGCAGAGCGTGTCACCACTTCCACCATGCAGCAGCATGGCCAGATCTGCCTCGGGCCACGAGTGGAGAGAGAATTTGGCGAGCTCAGGACAGGGCCTACTGTCATTCTCATTGCGACTCCCCACACTGCCACTAATTCCCCCCTAACTGTGCTATGAGCACTGACCTCGTCTAACATACCCAGTGGCATTAGACAAAGGCTCCACCACGCTACTGTCACGCCGCAATTGTGGAGAGGCACACGCTCAGAAGACAGAAGCTAGCTTATGGTCATTATGCTACCTCCAGCCTCGTTAGCCACACCGCTAACACCCTGCTAACTTCCCGATGAACACCAACCCGGTGAAACATTATTCCCACCAGTGACATTGGGCAAACGATTCAACGCTTGTGCTTGGTGTAAGCTAAACTATGGAGTAAACTCTCACTTTGTCCAGCTGCATCATTGCAAGGCAGGACGATCTGAAGCCTCACTAAACGAATCACCGCCATTTTCTGAAGGCAGATATTCCCCTTCAGAATCAGGGTCCTTAATAGAAGACCCAACACTTCGCTTCAGGTAAACTTTTTGATGCCATTAGACGATAATCTAATGCAAATACTGGCTGACGCTGACAATATCGCTCCTGACAAACTAGTCTCCGTATTATGCGCACTGATTCAATGCAGCTGTAGCGAAAAGTTTTGTTTAAAGAGTGCCCTTTTTTCGACTCGGGGATGACGTGATGACATGTCTGCCATCTAGTGGAGTGGAAGTCGAATCGAAATATGACACCCTATTTGACTAAATCGGCCGTTTTATTCAGTACCGCATCTTGTCGACTATAGTCGACTGTGGCGCCTAGAGGGTTAAGAGTAGCCTACAGGTAGCCCTTGTGCTTGCTGTATGTTTTTGGAATGCAATGACAGGGCACCTGCAGAGGGCATCCTTCCTTTCACAAATGGAATGTTCTAGACCTCTCTCTCTCTTTTTCTCTCTCTCTGACACACACACACACACACACTTTATACACATATTCCGAGTATACACCAGAAGGCTTAGGAGGTAGAGGAGTGGTCTAGCAACCGGAGGCTGCTGGTTTGAGCCCAACTCCTCCTGACCCTGTCAAAGTGAACCCTACAGTGCTCCTAATCTGCAGGTTGGCACCTTGCATGGCAACCTCCGCCATCGGTGTCTGCATGTGTGTGTAAACCGCTATATAAACACAGTCTAGTCCATTAAACACACAGCCAACAGGTCATCCCTGTCCCTCCGTGCTCGTAGTGACCTTTACATTTGTGTGTGTACAGATGATGAGGGCTGAGCGCCTTCGAACATCCACACACTCAGTATTGAGGGCAAAGACCAGCGGCAAGAACACTACAGCTGCACTGCAGACCCAATCAGCTGGAGTAAGGGCTGGAGAGAGGCAGACTAACACAGACACACATAAACACAGTCACAAACATACACACACAGTGAAAGTGGGGAGGAGAGATGCTGAGTGATGCATGGGACTTGTGGCAGTGGAGAGAGGGAGGGCATTAGAGATGGAGAGAGAGAAAGAGAGAGAGAAAAGAAAAAGATGACAGGGTGTCTCATATTTGTTGAAAAAGAAAATCCCTCCGGAAGTGGCGTGCAGAGAGGGAGGATTGCTGGCCCAGTAAGACCTTTATCCTGGTTCTGTTACGTCTGTCCATGAGGCCGAGGAGGTGGTGGTGTTGGTGGTAGTGCTGGGGTGAAGGAAGAGTCTGGCCGATGCAGTGACTCAGAGGTGTGTCCTGCTGATAAATGGCCTCCACTAACTCCCTACACTAACTCAGGCCATTAGACACTGCTGTGTCTTTCAACTCTGACTCAAAGAGCTTCCTTCATCACACATGGTATGATGCACAGTGAACTTCAGGAGAACTTTTAATTGTTTGATAAGTGAAATATAGTTTTATATGAGTAGATGTTGTCGTTGCACTAAGAGTGGCTCGAAGGAGTATCAGTAATAATATGTGTATGGATTGATTCAAGTGTATGGATTATTCATTGCCTTAGTTAGCACAGTCGAATGCGGACACTTGTCATTTGTGTGAAGGTGTTTCTGTCTGTCATCAATCCAGGCAGCCCCAAACAGCCAGATAACTTCATAATACTCTGTAGTAATACTCTGTAGTCAACCATCCTTCAGAAAATTGTAGCATGAGAATGGGTGAATATGACCAGAGACTGTTACATTTCCAGTTCAACAACTCATTGAAGTGGGATGAAACAGTGATGCTGATTGGAGTGGGACTGGAGCTCATACAAGCAGCAGATGTTTTTTTTAATTTTTTTTTTGGAAATGTTGGTTCTGCAATCTGCCAGCAAAACTTATCAACAACTTGTCCCCAGACTCTGGAGGACTCTTGTCCCAAATTGCCCATGCCCATGTGTGTGTCTGTCTGTCTTTGTAGTGCCTTCTTCACTGGTATGCTAGACACGTGTAAAGGGGAAAACACAATGTATGAAGTAGGCCAGGAGCCAGTAGTGATGGGTTATTGAGGACATCTGACAGAACCTGAGGCGGGGAAAAAAACACATAGTAGCTGTGGGCAGTGGAGGCCTAAATGGAAGATTGAGAGTGTGTGTGTGTGTGTGTGTGTGTGTGTGTGTGTGTGTGTGTGGAGGGGGGGGGGGGGTGAGTCCATGTGTCTGTGTGTGCTCTGGGGTAAACATGTGCCAAGGGAATTATTGTTTTGAAAGGCTGGCGTCCTCTTCCTAAACACATTGATTTTCTCCAGGTGTGATACATGAGAACAATAACGACTGAGCGGCGAGGGAACAATGTGTTACTGCTTGTTAGCTGCCTCCTGCTTGCTGGCTGCAAAACACACACTTTATGGAAATGGGAACTGGGTTGGAAAGTGGCAGTCAGAGGACAGGAATGAATCAGTCAGATGTCCATTTCGGATAGATCCAGGTTACAGCGCTACATGTCCCTGCGAGCGTGTGGTAGCTCCACAGGTGTGAATGCACCGCCCCAACAACATCACACTGACACGCGGCTCAACTCAACTCAGTTTGGAGTCTGGTTGCCTGTGCGGCCTCTGTGTTTGTTCATGTTCATGTGCTTGTGCGTGTGTGTGTCTGTGTGATTGTGTGTGTGTAGTGGTAGGAATCTGAATATGTTATTCAGATAAACACGAATATTGCAACCCTTCATGGATACCAAATCTTCATCACAAATACATCATCAGACTTTGATTTCACAAATTACAGTATATTACCGTACTTCAATAGTCTGGCTTTCACCAGACCAAGCTCAATCTTTTCCACTATGTATTTTCTGCTGCACAAGAGGCGTGATCAACGGGCATAGTTCAAATGACTCTGTACGCAATTAAACAGTCATTCACCAATCTGACCAACGAACCAGGTGACATTTGCAAAGCGACGCGAAAACTCCAGGCTCTCCCGCTATCGTCATCGTTTTAAACCTGCCAAAAGCACGCCAGGTGGATAAGCCAGCTTGTGATTGGTCCAGGCTAGGGGTGTAAAATTAACCGATACGTATCGGTATCTGTTCTTAACGTGTAAGATACGGCTACATCGATACGTGAAGCCCTCAGATCGAAAAAACTGAAATGAACCGGTCGTTATATCGATTTACTTGTTATGAATCGGTTAACAACCTTTTCTGCTCGCTCAGACTGTCAATTACGCCCAAGCAGCCGTTCATCTCACTTCCGGTTTTAAAACTATAACGGTGGTGGAATTGTGGGTACTGCAGTTCGTTTTGGTTACATTCACTGCCCAAAGTTGTCAAAATGACCTCATTACCCATACATCTACTGCAACTTAAGCATGTAGCAACTTAAGCATGTGACAACTCGGTCGGCTTTTGTTTTTCGAAATCCAGCAAACGATAGTCTGTGGAGTAGCCTTACCTTTGATGAAGGGATTTCCTTAATGTTAAATAATAATTTGGCCCTTGCTGGTAAAACGATGCACAAATTATTAGCCAATGATTTTGTTCATATTCACTCAGACTTGTGGCATTATAGGTTTCTGCATTAGTTCTACTGTTGGAACAAAATAAGCCCAGAGAGTTCATTGATTTATAGGCCTATTTTATTCTTGTAGGGTAGGCTATGAGAAAAGGCCAAGAGTTTCTTAAGCACTTTTATTTCGGTATTGTCTTACCTCAGCAAGGCTACAGCTCCATGAAAACAATCAGATATAACTCTATAAAATCTGTAATAAAATAAGTCTATAAAAATGTATTTTTATGTTGTATTTAGCTGCTGTGTTTGACTGAAATGTAGACTATTATTTTTTCATTTCAATACAGTATATGAAACAAACCTCAGTTTAGATAATCATATTCACACATTTTTTTGCCTAATTGACAACCATGATAATTGATAATATAAAATGAATGTGCACCATGAGCAAATGATAAAAAATCTTTCAGAATGCTTTCCATTCTTGAACTGCATCGAATTGCATCGAATCGCATTGCATCGAATCGTACTGAATCGTTTTTAATAAACATGTATCTTTTCTTGTATCGAATCGTGCCCATGTATCTAGATGCGAATCGTATCGTCTTTTACATGAGAGATTCACACCCCTAGTCCAGGCAAAATTGTAACGGAAGCAGCAGAAAAAATGCACAAATTTCCAGCCTGAGCTGCAGGGCGAAAAAGAAATCGCCGTCAGATCAGGCTGGGTTCACCCAGCCTAGTACTTCAACTAATTGAAAAGAGATTGCTATATTCTGAATTCTGATCTTTCCCCACAGTGTCACCAGCATGGCCTTGTCCACAGAAAAGTGGCCCTTTAGAGTTGTGTGTGTGTGTGTGTGTGTGTGTGTGGAGTTGGTCAGTACAGACTTTTTACATGAGAATCCTTGGCAGGAAGTGCTGATGTGCAATGGTGTCTATTTTAATCCTTTTTAAAAAGATGTTCAAAGCCATATTACTGCAGACACCAACCAGAAGAAGATATTTCCACAACAGCCCATGTCGGGATACATATTCTTGAGGTTCTGTGGAGTTGTATGAAAACACTCCGCTACGCCCCACTCACTTCGTTGAGCTCAGCATTTTCGCTTATCCTTTAACTATTTGATTATCAAATAACTATTCAACAAGTTGAGAGTATTATAAAGAAACTTATGTCAACTAGATGTACCGCATCTGTGGTATAATTTTTATATAGGTTTATCAGTTAATGAAATGTTTAGTTTAACTATACATATGTGCTATGAAAATATGGTGCCCTTCATTCTTTTGTGTTCCTGAAGCCTCCCTCTGTGGAAAGTTCCAGAGAGTGAGAAGACTGTTGTAGGGTGTCTGGTTGTCTTCACCCACACAAACATAGCCTAGGCCATTAGAAGGTTAAGGGGGTTTGTGGCATCCATCTCTGTTAATACTAACTGGTTGGATGGATGGATCATTGGTGGGGGAGGTATCTTGTGATTTTCCATGTGGAGGGTGTTTTCATGTGTTGATTGAACTTACACTACCTCATTATGTTTTGGAATGCGTTGGAAAACAATCTCCTTAGGAGGGCATCGGTGCAGCCCTGGAGAATGAAACAGCTCCACACTGGTGTGTTTGGGGCACAGTGTGTGTGTGTGTGGGTATGACTCTGTGTCCCTGTGTGTGTGTGTGTGTTTGTGTAGAGGAGGGATAAAGATGAGGATTGAGACCAGGGAGAAGTGGTGTCTTTGCCTGATCTCTTTGACCTCTCCAGGCACATTCTAACACCTTGTTCTTCTGAAGTGCACACACATCTCTCTCTCTCTCCCTCTCTATGTGTGTGTGTAGAGGAGGGATAACATCATGTTCTCCTGAAGTGCACAAATGAGTCACTCTCTATGCAGCAAATGACTTTAGAAGCTGCATGTGAACAGATTGCAAAGGCATTCTGACGTCAATGGAGACCACCACAGTGTTACATTTCTTTATGTGCTCAGAATTATACGAATTATAAGAAATATGCAATATGCATAGACCTTGAAATACATTCATAAACTTAATAGAGATGTAATTTCAATGATATTTATCAATTTGTTGTCTAATTATTTCACTATGCAATTCATAGTTTGGATAACACTAGGCTAAGGCGGTCTGTCTCCCTCAACGCATGACTAAGGCCTTACCTGACGCACAGTTAAAGCGCAACTCTCGCCAAGAGTTTTGGCAGCGAGCGGAAAAACCAACTGCTAAAGTGAGTTGTTCAAAACCTTTCTTTTTAGTAAACTCTGTGTACACACACAATGTTCTCCATGCTCGAGTTCATGTGTAGAGACCTGTTGATACTTCGAGCAAAGTTTCATGTTGTGTCGAGCCTTCTTAGTGTTCCCTAGCACTCCCATTCAAAAGACCATTTGACCCGAAAACGACAATACGGTCAATCTTAAAAGTGGTGCTTCCGTTCTAATTATGTTTTTAAACTAAAGTTTGACTCGGGTACTCACAAAAAGACCCTTGGTTGCATTTTGGTGAGAGTTATGCTTTAAACAACCAGTCATGTCACTTATTGTGTGTGTGTGTTTTTTTTTTGCTTTGTTTTGTTTTGTCAGCTAGGTGGTCGCTGAACAAAACTCCCACAAATACCACGGAATAACGTTGGCATTACTTAATCATATGACCAGTGTTTGTAACAGCTAGCCTACTGCAACCGTATCCATATAGATAGCCTACAATTTAGCTATTTGCAGCTCCCTAAATACAATGGCAAGCAGTTTTATAGGCATTATAAGCATTAAATAAAGTAGGCTATCATTCGCGTTTTCCATTTGGACCCACAAACTTGCTTCCACCTTCAAAGTGTATGGCAATATTTCAGCGAAGTCAAACAGTTAAGATGCTTTGAAAGTTAACTAAAAGTTTATAGTTAAAAGCTTAAAGTTTACTGTTGTCTTGAAGAGCAGGCCGGTGTTACATGGCAACTGGCACCCATGTTAACTGGCTGCGTTTAGATTTGTCACTTTCTGATGGAAACTGGAGACGAACAAATACAAATATGCATGACATATTTAAATGTCAAAATTGTCTGTAGTACGCTACATGCACTATGAATATGCCACCAAAAAAATAAATACAAATAGCCTAATAACAACTCGTGGGTATCGAACCTGCTTCCTAAATGAAACCACTTACTTGATAACCATTCATCTATATACTTGCGCCACGAACCAGCTGATAAGTCATTGTGAAATTTAATTGACTTAGTCTATACAATTTGAAGAAGTCAGCTGGCGATTGTAGCAAGTTAACACGGCTGATGGTACATGTTGTCTTGCTACAGCAGTTGCCCAAGCCAGCCCAAGTTTTCACTGACTGACTGGATTGAACCCATGTCGACTGCGTGAAAAAGCAACATATAGGCATTAACCTGTTGCGCCACAGGAGAAGCACAAATGTGTGAATTGGTAGGCTAAATAAAATATCAATAAAATATCAAACCCATGTTATGTCAGCAACATTAACGTTAATAGCCTATAAGCCTAAGAATTTTGATTCTCCCTGTGCGCAAATTATGTAAAATATGGACACGTTATAGACTTCTCCTGCCCATTGCAGTGTGGGTTTCAATGCCTGTGTTTCATGAACTGAATTCTTAAAAGAATAGGCTGGACAAAAGGATACACAATTAGGCAACACATTTTTATTTGATTGATTGGCGGCCACAGCCTAACCTCAGTGAAACGTTTGTAAAACTTAACCATGAAGGCCCACTAAATGGCTTGGGCAACGGTAGCATGATAACATGGTAGCCAGATAACATGAACAGCTATGTTAACTTGTTACAATTATCATAACGTTAGCTGACTTCTTTTAATCATACAACTGAAGTCAATTTCTGTGAGTGCTGTCAGCTGGCTCGCGGGCAAGTTGATAGACGCCTGATTAACAAGCAAACAGGTCCATTTATTTGTGGTTCGATACCCATGTGAAGTTAATTTATGCTATTTAGGTGTTTGTTTTTTGGGTGGCATATTCATGGTCCAGTGCATGTAGTACTACATACATTTTTTGACTTTTAAACATGTCATGCATATTTGTGTGCGTCTCTAATATATCAGAAAGTGACAAATCTGCAAGCGGCCACATCTGTCAAAGACTCGTCATCAATCATGAAACGTCATCAACGCAGCCAGTTAACACGGAAGCCAGTTGCCATGTAACACCGGCACTCTGCTCAGTGGGGGAGGGGCAGTCTGCACGTGAATTGCAGCGTCTCCAGCAACACAGAGCTGCCTGTGGATGCCTGTATGTAAATAATGCGGGGAAAAAACTATCGGCCAACGCAGCCGCTTATCGGCCGATGCCGATACACTTAAAAAACGCAAATATCGGCCCGATATATCGGCCGGCCGATATATCGGTCGATCCCTAAACCCAACCCACTGTACAGTAGCTCAAGGTCTGTGGCTAAAGCAGCCATAATGAAAGCGTTACCATTGTTTGGATACTTCACACACACGTGTTTTTTAATCACATAGACTATAACTACCAAGCTGGAATCAAAGCACATTGACTCCCCTCTCACACCCTAAACACTCACTTCGAACAAACAAAAAGCATCTCAGTCTCACGGTAGCCATAGGCAAAAAGGTAACGTTAGTGGTGTAACGTTGGTACTAAATCATCCATCGCAAAGAATGATTTTTGTAGCACGTGCAACAAATATGTGTAGGTACAGCCCTGCCCTGGATACATCTCTCAACGTGCGCTCTAAAACATTTGGTTTAAATAGAGATGTTGATCATCACGGGTGCGTTAATAAATCTACATTTCGGCGAGTTGACACAAATTATTCACTTTGACGAATTTATGTATTTTCAGTCCTAGTTACTTTACTTTGGGCCATGCTCTTCCTTACTTGAATCACCTTTGAAAATAGAGGATTGAAGTAGCCTATCTGGGTGTTTGGGAATGAACGTTGACTCAGATGCTTTTTGAGACTTTGAGCAGAACTGTCCCAGCCCGGTGTTTAGGATGCATCATAGACAGGTTATCTTTCAGGTAGCCTATATATTTTCCATTAAAAACCATCACGTGAGCTTAACGTATTGTGGCTAACTCACTTAGCTCCTGATAGTAGCCTAGGTTATGGTCATAAGCAAATGAGATGACAGTCGAAAGATACAATTAGTGCTGCTATCAATTTGCTTGGTTTAACCGCATAGTTTTTCTACAAATGCAATCAAATTGGCCTCCACCACTCAACCAATGCTAACGGTAACATTATTGTACCTAGGTCCTATAGCTATTGATATTATAAGATTAACGTACCTGCAGTAAAAACCAAGCATGTCCGATAAACATTGTCAGATTTATTTTGGCTTCAAGAAGAAATGGGAATTACATTTCATGTGAAAATTGTCCTATCCTTATTAGAAATTCTCCGCGGTAAACTACAGTCCTTGTAGGAAGCTTCCATTGTTTTTCCAACCCACTTTAGATTAACTTCCAACAAAATTACATCTCACTGCAATGATGCACCATCTGGTGGACAAACGACTACATATCGCCAATACTGGAAATGCAGCCATGATGATGATGATGAATATTTGGTTTTCCTTTAATCCTACTGAATTTGTAATTATGTATCGGCCGTTCTAATTGCCGATACCGATAGTATGTGCGTGCCTGTGTGTGTGCGTGTGTATATGTGTGCACTACCATCTACAGGCCAATGAGTGTACAGTCCCTTAATGTCCACATAACTTAAATTTTTTTACACCCCCCCATGAATGAAATTCTACGAAACTTGGCGTACCCCAGAGAATGCCAGGTTAATCATACACATAAAATGTGGTGCAGTTCTGAACATCTTAACTGAAGAGAGGGGCGATTAAAGCAGAATGATATTTTGATATTTTCATTTTTTACCGGGGGGGTGCAAATCACAAATGAGTGATTATGGGCTAGGTTGATGTGGGCCCTTGAGACCAACATACCATAAAAATTTCTTCATCCTTGGGGCCCGGTTCAGGGTAGTTATTTAGGACCAAACAATTTTTTGGGTGGGGTCTAATGTGCCCCGTGGCCCCGGGGTCCCCAAACAATTTTTTGACCAAAAATTTCAGGAAGTAGATGTCCCAGGGACTTTGACCAAAAATTCAGGAAGTAGATGAGGGGGTCATAATTATAATAAAATAAAAATAAGAGACCACTGCAAATTCGATATGTGACATTACACTTACGCTACACAGACCTTTAAAGCTAATGTAAACTAGTGTTAATGTAAAGTGTTTATACAGTAGAAGTTGGTAAAAGCAATCGGTAAAAGAGCCATAAAACACCAAGGTATGAACAAGTTGGCTAAGCAGACGCATCGTGACGCCCTGTGTCTCTCCAGACTCCCATGTGATTTAGTGGTAGTGGTGCTTGTTTATTTCAAGTATTTTAGGTAAAAACAGTTTACACCCGACAGGAACTTTTGGACATTGTTTCCTACACTCCCCACATCTTTATCAGCGTAATTTCAGAGATTGCTAAATCAATGAGACCTCCGAACTCCGCCACAGTGACCGGAGGGAACTTCAGACAGACCAGAAAATATCAACAAAGAGGCTCTCGTGGAGGAGGTTGAGTTTGGGCTAAACATACAGTATGGTATGGCAACTAGGGCTGCAGCTATCGATTCTTTTTGTAATCGATTAATCTAGCACTTTATCGATTGATTAATCGGATATTTTTTTTTTGCATTTTTAAACAACCAAAACAAATAATGCATAACGAAAATGACATGGCTGTAAAATGATCAAGCAATTGGCACAGAGGTATTTATTCTAACTCCAACATCAGGCTACAAAACTAAGCCCATTTATTGCAATTTACCCATTTAGTGTTTATAAGTGCCAGTGCCAACAATTAAATAATGTTCAAAATGCTCTCTGTAAAATTGCAGCCTCTTGTGCATGACTTAGCTGGGCGAACAAAGCTGTCCATACTATGTTGTGAAGTGGTCGGAGGGAGAAGAGGGAAAGCAATTTAATGTATTAATATGCACAACAAGTTTCATGCTGTAATCTAGACCTGACATCAAAGTAAATATCTGTTTTATGTAGGTGTATTTCTACACCTGCAGCATTTACCATTAGGCCACTAAAAAATAGCCTACCATTTGGCTACTAACAAATAATTTTACTATTAGGCTACTAAAAAATAATTTCTGGGGTGAGCCTATTTGCTATGGTAACCTAGCAACCTGTGTGTGTGTATGTGTGCACGCGTGAGGGAAGATGAGGGTGCATGCATGCGTACAAGCAAAGTCCTTTTAGGCAAGTCCCTCCACTCGGTGGCCATATACCAACGTTTTATGGGCACTCATCGGGCACAGTCTTTGGGTCGAACGCGCTGCGTGTGCAAGGCTTCACGACACCAATCTTGCTCCAGCGGCGAGATCACAACACATGATTGGCAGGATGTTTTCACAACACACCATATGATTGGCTCAATGTATTCACATCACACCACATGATTGGCTCAATGTATTCACATGTCGACGTTTTGCAGAGGAAGGGGTGGGATATGTGTAGACAACAGGCCATATTGGCGTGACAAACTAGCCCCATGCATTTCTATGGAGTATTTTTTGAATGCTGTGTCTCCACATTAGAAAGTCTCTGGTATAAGGGGTTCTTTTTTAGGCATACTGTCTTGCAATTGAACGTGAATAAGTTTACTACTTAAAAACATCAAAGCTAAACATTATATCACGACATCGCTACAAATACAGTATGTGATTAAAATCAGCCAACATCAATGTAGGCTATAGGCTACGTAGATGATAGATAGGCTAGATAGATGGCCTACTTTATTGACGGTTGGTGAAACAGCATGGAGTGGATGTTTTCAGTTCAGATGCTTGTTCTTTTCCTTTTTGAGTATGTAATGATCCCAAAACTTTACTTGAAAACTTTAGACATTCTCTGCCATTTATGGACATCTTGACTCCGCCATCGCGCCAGCTAAATTCAGAATGTGTCACGATTCACGCGCTAGTGGTGTGCTTCCTGAACAACGGTCCGTGTGGAACAATCAGATCCCTGCGCGTATAGAGCTGCACAGTCCCGCCCACAGCCAAAATGCGGTTAGGTGCCGGATGTAAGATTCTCATTCATCTGTCCCATTGACGTTTGGAAAAATCCGGATCTAAAGAGTTTTACAGCATGTCTTAGGCTAACCAGCTACTGGCATAACTCATAAGCATACAACATATCATTTCGAAAGTGAAAAAAGCGAGAGAAAATCAAAAAAAAAGTCAAAGGTACAAGACTGTGTACATATTTTCATTTCGGCGAAGGAACTACTCATCCCATAAACCACGCGCCTCACTGAATAATATAGGCAAAACGCGATTTATTTTGCCATTTCAACCCTGGCGACAGCACGCTTAACCCTTCCTCCAAACAGTGATTTTTATATAGTGATTGTGCAGTTAATAGCAGTTATTTCAGGAGTAATCGTGTAAATAATAGTGTTTTGATTTTGAATTTTATATTTATCATCGTGTATTTTATATCGTGTGTGTGTGTGAAATTGGTTAACGCTAACGGCAGTGCTTCGTAACATTACCTGACTCATCCTATGCTGTCGTCACTGCTCAGTCGGGCTGATGCATGGACTGGTGCATGGTCTGCTCTTGGACCACCATATTCAGTTTATTAATTTGCCGTGAATTATTACACAAAATGTTCATTAAATGCACAAAGTTTTCCTAGGTTAATGATTGATATGAATCATACAGTTGGAAGGCTACAGTAGCCTAGCTAATGTTAACTAGCAGTGGACATGCATGGATTCCAGTTTCTTCCAGTAGCAGCAACTGGAATCCATGCATTTCCACTGAATTATTTTTGGAATCTGATCCCTTATCATACCTGTTCATTCTTACTCGTTGCTCGACTTATCGTGACTAAATTCAAGATGGCTGCAAACGCTAAACTTCGTGAAGATACTGTCTGTATAAATCGTCTTGTAAGTAAACTACCAGTGCTTTTTCAAAGTTCTCAATGTCTCGTTTTAAATGTCAGGGCCCTCGGAAGTCTACCAATGAAGTGTGGAGATACATTGAGCCTCGTAAATGGGTGTAAAACAGTGATTTATTTGCATGGCTAGCCCGATGCCGAAAAGTTTGAGTGTTTAAACCAACATTTACAGTGGTCTATTTGATAGTGTATTGGCCCTGACTAAGTTCGTGTGATGTATAAACCCCAATCCTTGTTGATACAAGTACCAATATTCGTCAAGAAAGTTTTTAATCACATTAAGACTCTTCGCCATAGGCAGTAAAAGACTATTTTTTTTAAAACAACTTTTTTTTTAACGTCACCCAAGACTGTGCATATGTGCGATGTGCATAACCTTTGTTTATGTAGTCGTGAACTGATTATCCCGCCCCTCGGACTGAGCACTGCGAACGGTGAGTGCCCAGACCCTACATTTTAATGGGGTTGGCTCGCCAGGCTAAGTGCTGCCACTAAAGACTAATTTTAACCACTAATCTTTGTTAATTTTTAAAAAAAAATCAAGTGTTGTTATTTTGTTGTCCGTTTTATTTTGAACTCAACTAAAGGGAAAACGTAAAATATATATCACCCTACTTTTCGTTGAAGCTGTATTACTGTAAGTAAACTGTTCAAAAAACATTATGTATAAAAAAAACACCCATTTAAATGCTACCTTCAGATCTAATGTCAGACCTTTGATAGACTTTATTTGTATGCCAGTGTTGCCATGGACATAGATAACTTCTTTGACCTGTGGCTTTACAAAATCTAGCCCCAGTTTCCGACCTCTGACTCACCTAGCGTTCATGGGCTTTGGAAAAACCTTTCTCCGAAAGTGAAAACATCATCATTCGCGTCATTCACGTCACTTAATGTGTGATCCGAGGTCGAAATTGGGGGGCTAGATTTTGCTAACAGATTTGCCCAGTTAGGCTTTCGTCATCATTTTTTGTCGTCACGTTGTAGTTCGTTTTGTAGTCCATGTGGCCTTTCATGTCCAAACAGTTTTAATGTGAACTTGGAATTTGCACATTTTTTGTCACTTGAAAGCTGCATATCATTCTTTCACGAGCATCTTACACTATATTTTAAGCAAATACAGTTGTTTGTTTTAGGATTAGTGAGTGTATATTTTAACCTTTGTTGTGGCATCCGTGTTTGTCACATTCCGATGGCAAAAGCACATGAACACTTGCTGTCGAAAAACAAAGTAGCCATGGGCGGGGTCCTTGTCATTCGAGGTGCTCTGAATGCACCATTAGCCAGTAATGACACGCCCGTTGCAACGTGAGACACTCTTCATTTAATTTATTTCATTTCATTAATATATATTAGTCAGAGTCTGGACTAAGCGTAACCTACCACTAGCTTAGCTCCCCCCTTTTAGCTCTGCCTAATAATGAATTGCTGAAAGCAGGCAGCATGCAGTTTTGCTGCTGGCGCACTACTTGCATAGCTAGGTTTAAACATGACTGCCAAAGTCTCCTAGTAGCCTGTTTAACATCAAAGACAGTCATTGTACTTTTTAATAACATTGAGTTAATATAACATTACAGTGAGCCGTTTGAGACCCAAAAATAAAATAGGCGGTCAATAGTAAAACGACTCTTCGACTAAAAAAAAATGCCATCGACTAATCGCGCAGCACTAGATAACACTGGCAGAAGAGGATAGAGAGGCTAACTTACAGAACAGCCGCTCCAAAGTCAGTTTTTCCTAACTTCAGATAGGGAAAGCTGTATAACAGAAATGTCTTAAGTCACTAAAAATCCTAAATAAGCGTTCCTAACTTTAGGATGTGTATAATATATGATGCCAGTCATCTCGATAGAGCTCTGCTATCTCAATGTATCTAATGGATGTACTGCTCAATGGAAGTTTTGGAGACAATGTGGGCAAAGCTAGTGCCCCCATGTTTGCGTGGAATAAGGTGAATAGAGCAGCCGTCCCAACCACCGGGCGGGTCTATTTTCTTCACGATCTGTCTGTCCCCGCCTTCAACACTTACATATTGCCTTCAGCCTCGCTAGCCTTCAGGTCAGCTCACTGCTTGATCAGTTCTTGGCGAGCGGTAGTGTCACACGTTAAGCTAAACTGCTAGAATGAGCAACAAAAACAAGCATCTTTAGCAGGTCACTGGCCAGAGTGTTTGAGTTGCGAGAGCAGAAAAAGTCACCGTTAGCTGCACATTTAGTGATGAGGACTGGGTGTCAAACTCAGCTTACCTGTGTGACATATTCGGTTGTTTTAATGACCTCAACCTGTCACTCAGGGGAGAATGACGACTGTCTTTAAACTGGCAGATAAAGTAAGCTGCATTTAAAGCCAAGCTTGATTTGTAGGACGACAGTGGACCGGGGTATATTTGATATGTTCCAAAAAGTAGTGGGGTTTTGGGAGAGACTGAGGCAGGGCCCTTTCTCTCGCAGCTGGTGCGCCGATCACCTTGTTGCGGCTCTCAAATGAGTTTGGCGTTACTTCCCCATCCTTCAAAGATTCACGGCAAACCAGTGAGTGGGTCCCGATATAGTCCTAACTTGTCAGCGCGGGAGGAAGAGCAGTTGATCGAAATTGCAAATGATGGTGGTCTTAAGAGTGTGTATTAATTGTTGTTAGCCTAGTCTAGCCTGTGCAAGACTTATTGTATACCGAGACAAATATCTGTAATAAACTACTCTATGTTATCACTTCGTATGTTTCCATTGGTGTTCCTTGCCCAAATAGTGTTTGTGTAGATTTAGCAAGTGTATGCCTACTAGGAAGACCATATGGCCACAAGCCTGTGTCATAACAGAAATATATTTAGACGTCATCAGCACAGTTGTTTTGGGACATAGGCTAATCTATAGCAATTACTACAAATGAAACTGTAAACACACAAAAGGTTGTTGAATTATTTATTAGGCTACTCGGGCCCTTTACAACCTGGGCAAATAAAAAGTCCTTTGGTGTCTGGCCAGTTCACACACTCGCAATGGTACCAACCCTGGCAGCCATCACATTGTATCTTAAAGACAAAAAACATAGGATTCACATCAGTATTAACTCAAGACGTTATCTACATTAAAAAAGAATCTTATGTGCATATCATACCCAAGTATCCACGGACTCCTGTGTACAAGGATAAGTGTCTCCACATAATAAACATAATTCACCAAGGTCTTCTGTGGAAACAAACATGGTATTATGAATTCTGATCTGTAAGTCTTGAACTTAGATCTCTGACCTTTCAGGTAAGTTTGTCTGAAATACCTGATTTTTCCAGAAGGTATAGACCCAACTTTTTTCTGAGGTTGGCCACATCCCTCTGGGTGCAGGGGAACTCTAAATGTCCCCCTGTTACGACTGCCTCTGCAAACTGAGCCATAAACATTCAATTCAGCAATGCTCTTTACATTAATTCTATTTGGCAGATACTATTAACAATTAACAAAACATTTGAATATGTCAACACACTTACTTTACACACAAACACACCACATGAAGTGCCATCAGGCTGGAGGCTGTGGGGTAGGGTTGAGCAACTCCACCTACCACTGATGCCTTTACTGGCCATGAAATTCCTTTAAGAGTGAGAAGTCATGAACATAGGATATGTTGACATTCAAAGCAGCATTTTATTTTATCCATGTGTGATTTTACTCACCGTACAGCATTCCTGCAGTGTCCCAGTTTTTTATGCTCACACCACAAGAGTTAAAATATAAAATGTTTTTTTTTTTTTTGTGGGTATATAACCTGTAAAGGTAAGTAAGGGAATCAGGACTGTGCAGTGCTTTAAATAACATAGTTTTAAAATTGAGTGATACTGACCACAAGAGTCCAGTGATCTCCTTCATTCACTGCCCCTATTATGAGGTCATACACCTCTGGATTAAACTACAGGGCAGAGACAATATGTTTTGCATTATGGGATTGAAAAGAAAACCCTTTGTGATTTTATCTAGAGCATAATGAGTATGAACCTTTTTCATTGTGCTGCCTTTTCCTTCCCAAATGTTTGTCATTTGAAATGTATCTATGGCAAATGCTTTTGATGATGAGCCTGCAGCCAGGCTCCATAAATATCCATTGATTACCTGTGGTAAACATCATACATTTCAAGGAATATAATCACAATATAGGTTATAATATTAAGAAAGGCATTTATAGAAATATACTGATAATATCAAAGAGAACCTCGCTCTCAAGTTTCTTTCCTGGTTTTAGATTTTCCAGGTCCAAGGTAAAAATCTTGAATGGGCCTATTTTGCTGCAGAGCGTGCCACCCATCCTCCTCTCCCAAATATTTTCCAGCACTGTGAGAAACGGGGATAATATTGCAGTGAAATAGAATGCATTTCATTTACAAAAATCAAAATTGGCATGTATACAGTATAGGGACCTGCAGCTGCAGGAGAAGCAGGGCTCTCAGCAGGAGCAACAGCAGGGACGGCAGCAGGGGCAGGAGCAGCAGCAGGAGGGTTGTAAGGTGTATGGATGACAGGGGAAGGTGGCTGGATTATGTCTGGGTTGTTCATGTAGGGAGCTGTACAGGGGGAATGGGTTTTTGTTTTTTTAGCTGGTGGTTCCTCAAAATGAATTAAATGGTCAATGTTGATTTTGGGAAAGACTGTACCCCTGTCATCCATTAAGTCAACACTTTTTCCATCTACTGTACCTTCACAACTGTGTATGGTCCTAGAAAATTAGGGTCCAACTTGCCACCCTTCCTCTGCTGGCTTCTAATATTTTGCCTCAGCACCTTGTCACCTACTAGTATGGCCAAATGTGTGCCCTGCTGCTGCTTCCTTTTCCGGATTTTATCCCTGACTTTTGCTGCATTAGCTTGCACAATTTTAAATATCTCATCCTGCCTCTGGATGGGATAAAAAACCAATTCTTCGGCCACCAGGTCCTCAATGGAGTCATCAACCTGTAAGAGTAAGGTTGCATGTCAATTGTAATGATAGGAACTGTACATGTAACAACATTTAGTAGCTCTTTATTTGTGCAAACCTCATAATTGGGTGGTATTCCACTGGGATACCTAGCTTCTCTCCCAAACATTGAATAATAAGGTGAGAAGCAGGTAGTTAGCTGCTTCTTTGTCCTCAGTGCAAACATTGTTGACAAACATTGTCGAGATAATCTGCCTATGTCTCTGGCCTATTTTTTACAAGTTTGCTGAGGCATCTGCAGAAGAATAATACACATTATTTATTTGTATCATTCCTGCTCAGTCATTATTATGACCGGCGCAGCGAAGCGGCGGTCATATAGGTTTAGTCAGATTTTTTTTTCTTTTTTTTTTCGTGATGCCCAAATTTCCGTCAATGATTCCCGGGACACTGAAAGACCGGGTACACGGCTTGGTGGGCATGTAACCCCCCACATGGATAGTATGGAACCATCGTTTTTCGTTTTGATCTGTAGCCCCTGCTGGACTGGACCCCTGAAAGGAGGGGTAGGCAGACACAGTTTTTTGTGAATATCTCGAAAACCGTAGGGTTTAGGGAGGACCTTTTTTTTTTTGTATGTTGATCTCAAGGGACCATGTCAACCCATTCCATAACCACTCATTTCATGTATAACCACCTAGTTAAACACAAAAAAAGTAAAAATGAGGTGTTGTAATTGAAGGTATCTGTGACCTAACATAGTCAAAACTGCACCTAAATTGGAAGTGTAGGATCATTATGACACCCTCTGTATGCACAAGTTTTGTGGAATTCCGTTCATGGGGGGCCACACAATAAATTAATTTATGTTACTATACACCAACTGGCCTGTAGGTGGCCGGAGACAGTTTTCTGTGAATATCTCGAGAACCGTAAGGGCCTAGGAGGTCCACTTTTTTATGTATGTTGGTCTTAGGGGCATGTCAACCCACCCCATTACCACTTATTTCATGTATAGCACCACCTAGTTAAAAATAAAAAAAGCAAAAAATTAGGTGTTTTCATCACAATATCTCTGGCTGACAAGGTCAAAACTGCACGAAATTAAAAGTGTAGGATCATTATGACACCCTCGAATGCATGCCAAGTTTTGTGTGCTTTTCTGGTTCATGGGGGGCCTTACAATAAAATAATTTATGTGTACATTTAGTGGCGATACACCAACAAGTTCCCGGGACACTGAAAGACGGGGGTACACAAAACTTGGTGGGCATGTACCCGCATGAATAGCATGGAACTGTCATTTTTTAGTTTTTGATCTGTAGCCCCCACTGGACTGGACCCCGAAGGAGGGGGTAGGGCAGACACAGTTCTGTGAATATCTTGAGAACTGTAGGGCCTAGGGATGACCATTTTTTTTCGTATGATTGCCTCCAGGGGTCATGTCAACCCATTTCATGTGCACACATGTGCACAAACAGATACACACACACACACACACACATACTGTACATTCACAGTAATCATACGTATGACACATACTCACACAGTAGACATATGTACGCTTGCATGCACAGGCACATACGCAGGCACACACACACACACATAACATAACACAAACAATCAAGAATTTCTTGTGAATTATGAACAGGCAAGATGGAGGTGGGGTTGTATAAAATGTATTTTACATGTGAAATCTATGAACTAATCATGTTTTGGTACTTGTTGTCTAGCAGATACCAGTGAGAATTGAGTGTGGATAATGCAATTTAGTGAGACAGTTAGAATCATATAGGCCTTTCAGCGATGATTTCTTTTTGTGGAAAAAATGTGCTGGACTGGCGGTGAGGCATATTTTAGCCGCTCTGCGGTACATCTAGTTAGCTAAATAATGATTTAATTTGGTATGGTTTACCTCTGGATGGTATCATTGAGTTTCTCCACCAAACCATTGGTCTGGGGATGGTAGGGTGCACAAAGGCTGCGCTTTGTGCCCAGAGTCAACAGAATTAATTAGAAGTGTTAACAATAATTACATCTATTTCATACTGCAGTATTCTAATGATAAAATGGTACTAACCTGATTTACAAACTCTCTTCCGTTGTCTGTTAAGATTCTTTTTGGTGCTCCAAATCGATAAAAGAGTTTGATAATACACATGGTTACTTCCTCTGCACTTTTAGATTTTAGAGGGAATGCTTCTGACCATTTAGTGAAATAGTCAACCATGACACATATGTATTCATAGTCGCCCTCTCTTGATTTCTTTACCTTTCCAACCAAATCCATCCCCACAACTTCCCAGGGCTCAGACACCTGATAAACAATTGTCAAATAATTAAAACATACTCAGTTCACATAGACAACACATTCTTTCATCTCAGAAAGTACTTACCACAATGGGCTCATATTGCAATTTATTTTTAATGCCAGATTTCTTGCTCTGGCATTCAGCACACTGTTTTATCTGCAAACTAGATGTACCGCGGAGCGGTACAAAATATGACCGCCGCCCAGTCCAGCACATTTTTTCCACAAAAAGAAATCACTCTGAAAGGCTTATATGATTCTAACTGTCTCACTAAATTGCATTATCCACACTCAATTCTCACTGGTATCTGCTAGACAACAAGTACCAAAACATGATTAGTTCATAGATTTCACATGTAAAATTCATTTTATACAACCCCACCTCCATCTTGCCTGTTCATAATTCTGAGAATTCTTGATTGTTTGTATTTATGTTTATGTTATGTGTGTGGGTGTGTGTGTGTGTGTGTGTGTGTGTAATACGTCTTGTGTATTATTATTGTGCCGTATGTGCCTGTGCATGCAAGCGTACATATGTCTACTGTGTGAGTATGTGTCATACGATTATGATTACTGTGAATGTATGTGTGTGTGTGTATCTGTTTGCAATATGTGTGCACATGAAATGGGTTAAGGCAAACATACGGGAAAAAAATGGTCATCCTAGGCCCTACAGTTCTCAAGATATTCACAGAGAACTGAAAACGAAAAATGACGGTTCCATGCTATCCATGTGGGGGTACATGCCCACCAAGTTTTGTGTACCCGGTCTTTCAGTGTCCAGGGAGTCCTTTGTTGGTGCACGATCACTAAATGTACACATAAATTATTTTATTGTAAGGCCCCCCATGAACGAAAGTACACAAAACTTGGCATGCATTTGGAGGGTGTCATAATGATCCTACACTTTTAATTTCGTGTAGTTTTGACCTTGTCAGCCAGAGATATTGTGACACTTTCAGTGTCCCGGGAATCATTGCATCGCTGCGCGGCGGTCATAATTACACAAGATTCTATGGTGGGATACACCAGAATGTCAAATAAAACATGGCTTAAAGATCTGCTGTGGCAACAACATCATTAGGTGTATAGGGATAATAAACAATTATGGACAAACGCTAATTATTGATAATGAATGAATATAAATGACAACTTAATGACAAAAGTTCCGTTTTATTTTACAAAGCTACATCAGCAGCAACATATCAATTAGGCTATATTATGATTTCGTGAGGTAGCCTAGGCTAGTGGTGGTCGGGGACTGGGCAGATAGCCTACATGAATTGCACTGAACGAGGCAATTTCAAACTAGGTTGTTTGTTTTAGCATTGAGTAGGCATACTTTGAGTAGGCAAGGCTTGAAACTCATTTGGAACATCACACAAGTATCATCTTGAGTAGCCTACTGACACTTTAAAAGCAACAATGTAAGGTAGCCCATAATGTCCCACTGACATTAAATAGGCCAATTGAAATTTGAAATGGTGCAAGGCTACCATAAGAAATGGAAGCAATTACATTTGGTAGGCTATGTATGTCACAACATAGACAATATAGGCGCAAAAATGCATTTACACTTACACTCGAACACTAGCTGTTGTTGAAATGGTCATGTCTTCCCATGATATCCCATGTGAACATACAAAAAAACGTGTTAAAAAGCCATGGCAACATCTCTGCCAACATTTTCAGTTCCATTGTTTCACGCTGCAGGAAGGAATGATTAGGCTGAAGCGCACGACCTCCGTTCATAAATATTCACGCTAAACTCCACCCGACTCCACCCATGGAAACTCAGAATCTCAGAAACCGTATATCCGGTAACACCGGAACAGGTCATTTAACCATCCAAATGATTTCTAAACGGGTTTATTACGTTGAAATAGTTGCCAAGTTTCCCTTTAACCACTACACTACAACCGCCCCCAAATTTAAAAGCATTACTGTAAGATTTAAAACAAAAAAATGCATCCCTGCCATATGTTATGTAATTATGATGTTTTTTTCTACTAGATTCTTTAGTAGGCCTACTATGAAGCAAATAAACTGTGTTTTTAGGGCAATGTCATTTCCACCACGTCACCATGTCATTTCCACCACCGAAAACAAAAATGTAGTAAATATTTTTTAGTTTTCTTATTTCTTCCAAGGACAAGAAAGGTATCATAGTTGAAGAATTACCCTGCAGTGTTACTTTGCTTTGCATTACATCTAGCAGCTAATGCGAACCATAGCTTTATGGCAGCTTATGGTAGGCTACTAATAAAATGTTTTAAAAGTCGCTGCCTGTTTGTGCGTGTCATGTGTTTGATTTCCAACTTATGAAGCGTTGTTTTGGTGTCTAACCTGCCGCGGCCAAAGTAGGCAACACCAGAAACGGTTAATAAAGAATCTTTGGTAATGCTAAACCATACTGTTTGTCACTAAAGTAGTGCTGGCTTACAGCTCAGAAAACAAACTTTAGTTAACTTCGCTAAAACATGCAGCTAGCCGCGAAAAAGGTCTCTCTTACATAACCTACACTTTAGCTGAGGTCTGCCCGCTGGAAGGCGATACACAAATAAATAAACAAAGTACACCTACATTAAGGCGTTCTTACCTTTTGTGTAGAGGCTATAAGGCTTGCAGTCTGATGATGATTGATGGATCATCTCACTGATTGTTTTGCAGCTTGCCTGCCTACATCGGAGTCGCGGCAGTCCTTGCAAACAATTAGTCTTAGGCCTCTGATGTCAAAGTGTATCAACTTACAACTGCCACAATCGATTTTAGACTAGTTCATTCACCATTCATTGGGATTTACGATTTTTTTTTATAGGTTTATGTTGGTTTGTGTTAGACTAGGCAGGATTTTTGGAAAATGTGCTTTATTTAAAGTCCTGAAGGCAAATCATGTTAATTTTGGTATACAACATTTTAGGGATTTTTGAAGGGTGCTGAATTCAAATCTTCTGTATGCCAGGCTCAAAAATGTCCCATAATGCCCTCACATGGAGAAATCAATACCGCCCGCCACCAGGTCAAAATCTAATTAATCACTTATCTTTTGGACTGTACAAGGTAAAAAACCTGAATATAATGTGCTTTTTATAGGTTTTCACATATAGGAATTCAATGCCATGCTCAGATTTAAGATCAAGACTAAAGAAAATGCTTGAAATTAATGTACATGGTTAAAATTGTTGTCTAGGATAATGAATAATTAATGAAAAAGAGGACCATGAAACAGGTTGATGGCGTTCTGAAGAATTTACTTGAAACCTGTTTAGAAGCAAGGTTGATTACCATATTTTAACTATCTATTTATATTATTTATCTTATTTTAACTATTTATTTAGTATTTGAAGAAAATGCTTGAAAACTCTTAAACTAAAGGCATAAAACTGTTACAACTAGATTTGCCTACTAATGAAATATTGTACCTCAGCCTATTGTTTTGATGTCCGGTGTGATATGATGACATGTTTGCCCATCCTCCCTACCCTACCCCTACACACACAAATACCCATATGTAACCCTGAATGAGGCCACACCCTCTATCTATACACTGAGGAGGCTTGTGAATTATGTGGCTCCCCTCACATGATGCTCAGCAGTAACAGGTAAACTATAACATAATATCATAACAATTTGTTTAGGACCATGTAATACATCTGTAATAGCATGTAAAGATTGTTATGTGAGGATTATGTATAGGCTAACTGAATAATTAATATTAGGGCTGTCAAAATAACTGATTAATTTCGATTAATTAATTTGAGAAAAAATAACTGATTATAAAAAATAACACAGATTAATGGATTCGTATGACCTTTGACCCCGGCCGTTCTAGTCAGTACCCATTAGACTGTAAAATGAAGGAGAGAGAAGAAAATGTGCTGCCTAGATCATTGATTGGAACATTTACTTTTAAAAAAACAGCCTGATGGTGTTGATAAAAATAAAAGTGTTGATTAAAATAAAGTCCCTCTGCAATGTCTGCAGCAAGAAATTTGGTCACTGGAGTTCGTCAACTCTAAAGTCGCACATCAATGCAAAGAAATAGTGTTGACATAGAGGGGAGTGTTAATTTATTTTCATTGTGTCCCCTAGGTTATATCATGGCCTGAAATGCTTTGTATGTGAAAAAAAAAATGTATTCCCGAAGCACTTTTGAATTTATTTCCTCAGCATATTGGGTCATATCATAGATTATTATGGCCATTATTTGAACAGTGAAAAATAATAATAAGAGTTTTTGAACTTTAATGTCACTAATGCTGATTATTCAATGATTCATTTCAGTTTAAATATTTAAAATACTTTTCACAGCAAAAAAAGTATATATGCGATTCATTTAGATTAATTAATCACAGAGTATGTAATTAATTCAATAATTTTTTAATCGTTAATCGATTGACAGCCCTAATTAATATATTATAAGAAACTAAAAAACGTTAGCTAGTTAGCCTTTGTGAATAGGAAGAAGCTAACTAGAGCCTCCCACTCGCCGGGATGTGGGCTCCCTCTTGACAAGATGTCAGCCGCAGCATTCAAGGCCCCTGGCACATGAACTGCTCTGAGAGAGCTGAACAGGGGTGAGCCCAGAGCCACAGGTCTGTCGGCGGGATGCAAAGACCTGGAGACCCCAAGCCCCCCTGTGCTCGGTCCTCACCATCACATGTTGGCCTCTTAGCCACGGTAGAAAGTGCTGGAGGGCGAGGAGATGACCCCCTCACCAGGACATGTTGGCTAGGATAGCCAAGGGTCTGTCCAGAAAATTGATGTGCTGGAGGGCCCCAGCCTACTGGGGATGCGTCTGTAAAGACCCGACCCAATCACCAGTCCCCCTCCCCCTCGGTGTTGGCGGGATCTCTCCACCAGTGTAGGGCCTGTGAAGCCTGCGGGACACAGTCACCTTGGCCTGGGAGGGCCCTTGGGGGCACAGGCCTAGGCTCAACAGGCACCTCTGGACTGGGAGCATGTGAGGACGGGCAAGGGGGACTACCTGCACCATCACCGCCATAAGGCCCAAGAGGCGAAGGCAGAGTTTCCACTCCACCTGGGCATGCAACATGAAGCGACATGCGGCGAAAGACTGCGGTCTCGCCGGTGAGAGAGTCACAGATGCCCTCCTGGAGTCCAGGACCATGCCCAGGAAGGTGGTGACCTGGGAAGGCTGGAGCCTGCTTTTCTTGGGATTGGGGCGCAAGCCTGAATGTGCTTCAACAGCAAGGCCACATGTAGGCGTTGCACTTTTGAGGTTGCACAGATGAGCCAGTCCTCTAGATAGTTTAATATCCTGAGCCCCCGCTGCCTCATGGGTGCAAGAACTACATCCATGCACCTGGTGAAGGTTCGGGGGGCCAGAGAGATTCCAAATTGGAGGACTTGGAACTCGAAGACCTGACCCTCGAACGCAAACCTCAGGAACCTCCAATGCCCCGGCCAGATGGGTATCTGAAAATAAGCATCCTGCAGGTCGATGGTAGCAAACCTGTCCCCTGCATTGATGGCCTGCCACACCCTCGGAACTGTGATGAACCTGCACCTCAGGGACCGGAGGTGCACGTTGAGATCCCTGAGATCTAAAATAGGACGAAGGTCCCCTGTGCGCTTGGGTACAAGAAAACTACGGGAGAAGAACCCCGCTTGGGGATTTGAACTCCTGACTTCCCTTATCACCCTCTTGTCCAGGAGGGTGGACAGCTCTGCACGTAAGGTCTGAGCGTGCATGGTACTGCTCACCAAGGTAACCGTAGGTGCCCTCGTCACACGGGGTCTGGTCCTGAACTGCAGGCAGTACCCATGGCTCATGGTGGAGAGCACCCATGGATCCGCTCATAAGGCCAGCCAAGCCTTCCTGCATAGAGCTGAGAGGCGAGGCTGGCTGGCCCAGAGATTGCCAGGAACGACGAGGGCGCCTGGAGGGGCCACGGTCACTAGCACGCTGGCCCCCCCGGCCAGCCTGTGGGCAGGTACCCCGCCCCTGGGATGCCTGAAGCCGCTGCCTGAGGTCAGTTGGCCCCCAAGACGGATGCCCCAAGGTAGGTGTTAGCTGAGGCGTGAATGCCCTAGGGCGCCTAGCGCCGCTGGCACGCCTGCCAAGAGACCCTGACACCTCTTCTGCACAGCGGTGGCTGTCTGCCTGCTGCAACAGTGTGGTTGCCTGTGGGCGAACATGGACCCAGGCTCCACCGGGACTCTCAAAAGACGCTCTCTGTCTGCCTGCTGGAGCTGAGATTAAGATGGCGTCTAGCTACCCAGAACTGAGCCAAGGAGCAGCCCAATGCCACTACCTGCTCCTTAGACACTGCAGCGAGGCACACAGAGGCTGACTGGAGCTCTCTCAAAAGAGTGGGATCACCGGCACTGCTTTGCAAGAGACCAGAGAGGTGTCGAACATACAGGGACAGAATGGCCGCTGTGTTAGCCAGGCGGACTTGCATCGTTATGGGCCTATGCAGCTTACCCAGCAGAGCCTCCATAGTCCTGCCATTGGCACTGAGGCAGGAGGGACCACCAAAGAGGGAGTTGGGAGAGGAGAAGAGGGGCTCCAAAGCTTGATCCACTGGGAGCCCTTCGCCGTGCATGTTGGAAAGCACCTTAGCCTGGCCAGACCACCTACGAAAAGTAGTTGGGGAGGAAAACTGGTGACAGACCAAGTCACTAAAGTCTGGTAGGAGGGGAATGAGCGCCACCCTGGATGCCCTGCCAACAACCTCCTCAAACAGACGGGCCAGCTCGCCTCCCACCGGGCTGGCTGCACAGGGCTGTGCACAAGGTAACTCCTCTACCTCAGACGAGAGAAGTCTCAACGTCCACAATGGCCTCCTCATCTTCCTCCTCCAGCTCACACGGACTGGTAGGAGGAGCAGGTTGGGGAACTGCAGGCCTTGTGATAAGAGAAAACAGTGAGGCTGCTGAGGACTCCCCAAGCCCCCTGGCTACTCTTGCCATCTTTCTTGACGGCCCCTCGGAAACAGGAGAACCCGCATGTTTACCAGAGAAAAAACGACAACGGGCTTCCCTTGAGTGTGTAGGCATAATAAAACAATTAATGCACGACTGGGGGGCGTCCCTTGCCAAGAAAGCATGTTGGTAGCCCAAACACAACACACACTTATCATGGCCATCCAAATGTGGATGATCAGTTAGTGCCACAGCTACTATCTCTCACCAATTCCCAAAGCTTGTAAGGAGATCACCTCCTGTGGTTGCTTCAAGGGATGTCTAAGCCTGTGCTGCAGTTGCAGGAATAGTGGCATGTTATGCATGGAGTCATCCAGCTGCAGCAGAACCTGTCAGAACACTGCTGGAGAGGAGGATGAGGATGATTAGGATAGCCTAAGTGTGTGCCTACCTCTTCATACCAAGAAGTTTAAAGAATTGAATAGAATAGAAGTGATTAATTACTAAATAGGAAAATATGCATTAATAAATAAATAGTTAAAAATACAGATAAATAGATAAATACAGGTAAATAATCTAAATAGATAGTTAAAATATGGTTATCAACTTTGTTTCTAAACATGTTTCAAGTAAATTCTTCAGAAAGCCATCAACCTGTTTTATGGTCCTTTTTTCATGAATTATTCATTATCCGAGACAACAATTTTAACCATGTACTTTAATTTCAAGCATTTTCTCTAGTCTTGATCTTAAATCTGAGCATGGCATTGAATTCCCTATATGTGAAAACCTATAAAAGCACATTACATTCAGGTTTTTACCTTGTACAGTCCAAAAGATAAGTGATTAATTAGATTTTGACCTGGCGGCGGCGGCCATATTGGATTTCTCCATTTTGAGGCATTATGGGACATTTCTGAGCCTGGCATACAGAAAATTTGAATTCAGCACCCTTCAAAACCCCTAAAAATGTTGTATGCCAAAAATTAACATGATTTGCCTTCAGGGTTAATTTCTTTTAAGAATTGACCAAGACTATGTAGTTTATTAGGTTATTAGCCATGCTGATATGAACCTAACCAATGAAGTTGCACATCTTTATTACGTCAGACGTCATTTCAATCCACTCTTGAAAGAAATGAGTTTGGGGGTCAGTTCTACTCATAGAGCTAATCTTGTCAAAATCATCAATAACTGGGAAACTAGTTGAGTGAACTTAAAACTTTTGTGGTGCCTGAACAATATGGCAGCTTTGAGTACAGCTCTGCAATTTTATTGAGTTTAGAACACTGTTGGGGAATACAGTGTACTTGTACTCTGCACAATGACAATAAAGTTGAATCTTATCTTTTGATCTTTTGACTGCAATGTGTCTAAATGTTAAATGCTCTCAGTCATAACCCTAAACTTCACTGGTGTTGTCTCCCATTGGCCAAGGGTGGCTTCTCCTATCTCGTCCGACAATCAATGTTATTTTTAATAAAACATTTTATTTAATCGTTTTACGATTTTGTTCATTCTTTCTTGCAGTTATGTGGAGGACATAGCCTACAGTAGGCAGTGTGTGAGGGAGGGAGGGAGAGAGACAGTGCGCGTGTGTCGCTGTCTCAAGTGTCCCTAGTCCAGTTTACTTTACATGGCCTGTAGGCCTATGCCACTATACATTGTGCAAATTTGTATACCCCCCCCCCCCCACACACACACACACACCACCTATTGTATACAGTCTATGCTCGCCACTACTAAACGTTGATTCTCTTTATCCAATGGATTAGTCTCAGTGGGATGGCAGGCCTGTGGCAGACCTGAATGCTAATCATGAGAATGAGGCTATATATGGCTTTCTGGGGATAACTTAGGCACTAATGAACTCACTTGGTCCGTAATAACGCTTTCAGTGGGCAGAGAATTGAATTGTAGTTGGTAATTGAATTGCCCAAGAGCCCTGCACTTTTCTATTGTCAGTCACGGAGGGGATCTTCCTTTCAGGGTATTGTGTGGCTTAGGCTAACACTTCTTACACAATTAAAAACCAAGAACACACCACAGCTACTCAAGGACATCCCTGAGATAAGTCTGTGTCACATGGCGAAGGGGTGGCAAGCTATTCAAAGCTCTGTACATATTCAGTAAAAATAAAGAGAGGAAAAAACACAAAAGGAGGGAAAAGACCCGACAAAATAGTGATGAAAAGACCCGACAAGATTAGATGTAAAAGCGGTTAAGGTGACTAAAATGCTTGGGTCAATAAGGAAGGTAGCCTACCAGACACTGTTATGAGCTAAAGGATGCCACACAACTGTACTGGATACATCTTATGCAAAGCCATGGGTGTGTACCAATCCATTTACCATCTGTACGCCTTTAATTTGAGAAATGAGTTCTCATTGAGCTGAAATCTGTTGAGTAAAAAATTCATTAACCTACACTGCACCATTTATTCTTCAATTTCAATTGAGAATTAACAAAGAATGTGTTGGTATTGGGGTGCCCGCTTCAAGGACATATGATTTGTCTAGTGTTGTTGCTGATCTGATCATAAATGGACACAGTAATGAATTGCCAAGGAAGTTGTTGGTATTTGTGAATATTTGTTGGTAGAGAATCCATCACAAATGTGGAGGGAGGTTTGTTTGGGATACCGGACACCACTGCCGAGCCTTCTGGTGTCAGGGGCCTAATACTACAAAACACAGATGAAGAAACGCACCTGCTTCATAACACCAGCGACATGTTCACAAAGACTGGCAGTGCATGTGTTAAAGAGGATCCTTTAAGGATCCTGGGTACAACATGCTACACTTTCGCAAAGGCCACCAGACAACTGTACATGGCTGTCATGCTGTGCTGTGTGATGTTGAATAGGCTTCATTGTTGATTGGCCATTGGGGGAATTCCTCTACCTATAGCCAGCGGCGCCAGAGCGAGTTTGAAAGTGGGGGTGCAAAAAAAAAAAAAAAAAAAAAAAAACTGGTTTCGGGCTGGGTTCCCCCAAGACAATTTTGAAAATTCCAGAGGCCAACTATTAACGCACGTTTTCACGTGGGATATTACGATCACACAATTAAAAACCAAGAACACACCACAGCTACTCAAGGACATCCCTGAGATAAGTCTGTGTCACATGGCGAAGGGGTGGCAAGCTATTCAAAGCTCTGTACATATTCAGTAAAAATAAAGAGGAAAAAAGAGAAAGGAAAAGACCCGACAAAATAGTGATGAAAAGACCCGACAAGATTAGATGTAAAAGCGGTTAAGGTGACTAAAATGCTTGGGTCAATAAGGAAGGTAGCCTACCAGACACTGTTATGAGCTAAAGGATGCCACACAACTGTACTGGATACATCTTATGCAAAGCCATGGGTGTGTACCAATCCATTTACCATCTTCTCATTGAGCTGAAATCTGTTGAGTAAAAAATTCATTAACCTACACTGCACCATTTATTCTTCAATTTCAATTGAAGGCTAGGCTAAGTAGGGCCTAACTATTTTTGGCAGACAAATGCAGTTCACTTATATTCCATGTCAGGCAGGCAAATAAAGCTTGTTAGTACGAGTAGCCTACTAGCCTCGGGCTAAATTAGACGCTAGGCTATAGAGATACATTTCGTAAATCAGGTGTGGATAATAGAATAAACAAAAACTTACCACAGTGAAACGTCTTGGTCCAATCTACGACTAACATCGCGCTCATCATTGGCTCCATCAGCTCCATTATCGCTTTCGAGGTCGGATTCTGGTTCAAATTGGTAAGGCAGCACTGACGCCATAATCGCCTAACTTACAAATGTCTGACGAGACGTTTCTGTCAGCGCCAAGATTCTAACGGCCTCAAAATTCTCAGCAACCGGGCGTTTCACATAGGGGTTGTAATACTGATAGACGTATGAGGAAAAATAATATGGCCGACGACACTTCAACGTTGTAAATCAATTCTATTAGACCCAACAAATTAAATAATAAACAGTAAATAATACCATAATAGGGCCCCTTTAATATAAAAATAACAATTTGCACCAAAGCATATATTTAGTTTTAGTTCTTTGGTAAAAAAAAAAACCCTTCAAATTTGTAGTATAGTATAGAGTCTTTATTGTCCTATAAGGATATTCTTTTTCACACATATCATTGTTACATTCCATGCAGGATGTACCCCCCCTCCCAGTTCCCTCCCTCCTCAACACCATACAAGCAAAAAGGTGGACAATGCAGACAACATAAAACACAAAAGAATAGGGGGAATGGGTAATTGTCACAGGAGTTTGTTTAGTGCAGTGATTGCTGAGGGCATAAAACTTTTCTTATAGTGCGCTTTTTTCCAGTCCAGGGCTCTGGAACTGCGGCCAGATGGGAGTAGGGTGAAGAACCGGTTCAGGGGATGGTCAGGGCTGCTTACTATGGTGCGAGGCGTGTGGTGGATGTGTCATTTGCATCAGTGAGGCTGGGGGTGGGAAGCTGTATTATCTTGGATGCTATGTGTGAGATTTTAATGAGTTTATTCTTGCTGGTGACATTTAGTATGGTGAAGAAACAGGGAGAGAAATAGAGTAAAAGGGGTTGGATGATGCTTTTGTAGAGTAGAAGATGGGGGGCAACATACAGTGATCTTAGTTTGCGTATTGCATACAGTCTCTGTTGTGCACGTTTCTGTGTAATGGTGACATGTTCATTGAAGTTAAGCTTATTGTCAATGGTGAGACCAAGATATTTGAAAGTGCTGACCTGTGCAACTGGTTGGCCATGGATGGTGATGTGAGTGAGTCCAGGGGGTGATTTTGATGCATAAATGACCAGTTCTTTTGTCTTGTCAATGTTGAGTTGGAGGTAGTTATCAGTAACCTGACCCTAGCCAGATGAATGTCGTTCCGCTTAGCTCCGCCTAGCTTCACTCACATCCATCTGGGACCTCTTCCATTGAGAGTGATTTCTCCAACCAACTTTATGGTTTAGCCAATCAGGACGCAGGGCAGGAGTTTCATAGATGTGACATAGCGTAGAAGCGACTGTGAGTCTGTTATTAGCGTCACGGGTTGGCTTCGATGTGAGTGGTTGAAGTAGCACGTCAATAGATGACGGACAAGTGGCTTATTCAATCATATGCAAGCATTTTTTGATTAGGCCCAGCCTTCTGAAGCAACACTTCAATGGATCGGTTCCAGATGGATTAGTGGAGCTAGGCGGAGCGAAATTCATCTGGCTATTATTGCCAGGTTAAGTTATCAGAGCACCACAGTGGATGAGGAGAGGGGTGACATTCAGGTGCTGTAGTTTCTTGATGAGTTGATGGCGCTGGATTGTATTGAATGCGGAGCTGAAGTCAACAAACAGAACTGAGGCAATGTTATGGGGAGTCTGGAGGTGGTGAAGGAGGGAGTGGAGAAGGCATGCCACTGCGTCCTCTGTCCCCCTTTTCGGTCGGTATGCAAATTGGTATGGGTCCAGTTGTGTGCTGACAGTAGGTAAGATGAGTTGTAGTATGATTTTCTCCATGCATTTCATGATTATTGGGGTGAGTGCGACCGGGCGGAAGTGGTTGGGCTCTGAGGGGCGTGGTTTCTTGGGTACAGGTGTAATGTTTGATGTTTTCCAGAGGGTGGGTATTGTTGCTGTCCTGTAGGATTCCCAGAAGATAGAGTGGAAGATGGGAGAGAGCTCCATTGCGCAGCACTTCCGCACCTTTGCTGGGATGCCGTCTGGCCCTGGTGCCTTGCCAGCTTTGCGCCTGGCCAGCTGCTGCTGCACATCCTCCTCTGTGAAGGGCGGGTGGTGAGGTTCATGGGAGGGGAGGGTTCTGAGAAGTTCCTCACAGGTGGGGGTGTGGTCATGGGTGTCGAACCGGTTGAAGAAACTGTTCAGGGTGTTTGCAAGATGAAGAGGGTCCGAACTTGGTTGGTGATGGTGGTTATGTTCTTGACCTGTAAGTTTCTTGATTCTCTGGAATGCTTGTTTTGTGTTCATGTTGCTAAACTCCTGCTCCAGTTTGTTTTTATATTGCATTTTGGCTCTGATGATGTCATTCTTTATCTGTCTGTTGAGTATTTTGAGAGTGGCCCAGTCCTTATTCCTGAATGCTGTCCGTTTTTCTTTAAGTGCATGTTTTATGTGGGGGGTAATCCAGGGTTTGGAGGTGGGGTATCTTTTGACAGTTCTGGTGGGGATGGTGGTGTGGATACAGAACTTGATGTAGTCAGTGATGGTGGATACCCTCTCGTCCAGTGTGCCCTGAAAAATACCCCAGTCTGTGCAGGCTAGAGAACCCTGTAATTGCTCAATAGCGTCCTCCGACCAGAGGGTGACGCTGTGGGTTGTTGGTTTGATCCGTTTCAGTTCCGGTTTGTACTGCGGGAGGAGGAAGATGACGTTGTGGTCAGAGAAACCGAGTGGCGGGAAGGCACGTGCGGTAAAGGCATCAGCAACATTGCCATAGCACAAGTCCAGAGTGTTCTCCTTCCTCGTTGGAACATCCACGAACTGGTGGAAGGATGGCAGAACATCGTTGAGTCTGCAGTTGTTAAAATCACCCAGGATAAACGCCGGAGCCTCCGGGTAGGCGGCTAGCATGTTGTTAGCGTTGTCGGCTACTAACTCTGCTGCTACCCTAGCGTTGGCGCTCGGGCAGATGTAAACACAGGTGACAACCACCGTCTGGAATTCTCTCGGGAGGTGGAAGGGATGCAGGCTCACTGTCATCATCTCCACATCTGGTGTGCAGATCTTGTTGTGGATCTTGATGTTATCACACCATCTGTTGTTGACATAGATGCAGATCACACCACCTCTCACTTTGCCTGACTGATGGGTCCTGTCAGCTCTTAGGATGGTGAAGTGATCAGGATGGTGAAGTGATCAGTAATCAGACATGTCTGATTACTTTGTTGAATCTCTCAGTTGACAACATGCTCTCATAGATGATTGGACGGGTTTGGTCCTGATATGGCCCTGATGTGGCCCTGATATCTCCCTGATCTGGCTCTGATGTGGCCCTGATATGGCTCTGATCTGTGTGCGGTGTGTCTTGATGTGTTTTGAGCTCTTCTGTCATTAAACCAGGGTCAATAGAGTTGCAGGACGTGCCTTGCGTATACCTTCCAAGGCTTTCTTTCCACCTTCCAGGGCTAAAGGAGAGCAAGAGAGAGGTCAGTGGTTTGATTCAAGGGAGTCTGTTTCAGTCAAGTGGAGATGAGATGGCATTGCCAGTTAGGTACCATTGGCATTGCCATCCGTAACATTGACTGCTGCAGGGGACGTGTACAATAATAAAATAGTCTAAAAGTGTCTCCTGCTTATAATAGAATATTGTCAGAACTGTATTAATTTACTGGAATAAAACTCCTAATCATGCAGAAAATAACTAAATGAAGAGTTCAGATGCAAAAGCCTCTAAACGCCACCTTCATCAAAAATTATATACGTTATTATATACATTATATAATTTAGCTTCAAAATCTGCTTAATACCACTCTCATTCTAGTCTGAAATATCGATTTGTAGGCAAAAACCTATAGGAGCCTGATAAAAAAAATGCTCATTTAAAAAAAAAGTGGTCTGATGGATTAGGAGTTTTTTGCATCTGAACTCTTCAAATGTTTACAGTATTTTTTTTTTTTTTAAATTTTTTCAATATTTCATCTGACTATCTGTAAATGAATAAACTGACTGTTTAAAAGTATTATAAAAAAAAACATTTATTTCACATGTTTAACAGAAATAGATACTATATTATTTATACAATAAATTCCATTTTTCTTGCACTATGTACAAATGTATGTAACATGATTGTAATTGTAAATATGTAACTCATCTAATTTATTTTCATTCTAAAAATGTAACATTGTTCTTTGCCATTTTCCTTTGAACTAAGACTTAAAATAAGGCATGTCGGTACAGAGACTATAGCCTTCCATAGCTACTGGTAATGAGAAGACATTTCATCTTTGCATAACCGTGGGGGAGTAATGGCCATTTACATAGTCCTGTGCTAATAAAAACTTAAAAACAGATTATACATTATGATTATAACATCCACATCAATCTTTGAAACTTTTGTTTGTGAGCCTCTTGTTTTCTCCTACTGATGCAATAACATTTGGTTGTTTAAGCCAAAACGCAAACCCACATTGGGCAATGTGTTCTCTTTATTGTTTTCATTATTAATCACACAGTGCAGAAATTATGTTAATGTGATGTCAACAGGGATTCCCAAGGAGACTCACTGATTTTGACGTTTTATTCACATCCTTTTAAGTACTCACACACACACACACACACGTGACCTCTTAACATGGAATCTCATGGGGAAACATTGAGGGTGTCACACAAGTTGTATTCAGTATTCACACTCCTCTTTGTAAATCTCTTCAGATTTCAGTTTCAATTTATCATCACACAACAGGTAATGGAGGTTATTATAAACTGAATGGATTAATTACTTTGCTACCCTATTTCCATTAAAGAACAACAAGACAAACAGAACAGGAGGGTCAGTCACTGATCATGAACTCCCGGTTGTCTAGCCAGAGCAAATGAAAACAGATTATGTAACTGAATCAATGATCTCCTGTGGACCCTCATGAATGCACTGACATACTGGCCACTGCACAGGCCATTCGATCGACCATGGATGTCTGACTGTGACCTGAGAAGCTACACACATAGATCCCAAGCTCTCTCTCTCTCTCTCTCTCTCTCTGCCTCTCTCTCCCATTTCTGCGTTGGCTTGTCTGTGTTCTTTGCTGAAACACTGACGCTCTCTCTCTCCCGTTACTGCGTTGGCTTGTCTGTGTTCTTTGCTGCTACACTGACGCCATCGCCAAGGTCAAGAACTTAACGGTAGGCGTCGAGAGGCCCTAGAGGTTTTGGTCATGGCAGCCATTACAGAACCGCTCTGCACCATGGTGTTTACTCAGTCTGCACACCCTCCACAAGCACCCTCCAGGCACACCGCTTTAACAAAAGGTGTGTGTGTGTGTGACGCACAAGGCTTCCCCGACACCCTCAGTGCATATTCATTAACAGATGATCAGGAGGCATGATAATTATGGGAGAAATTGCTGTGGAACAAAACCACTGGTGTCATTAGAATGGAAATATATGCACTTTGTTGGCTGGTGTTTGTTAAAGATGGTAAGAGGAAAACATGATTCCTGCTATGTTTGCCATGACCTGGCATTTGATGCTCATTTTTACACGTCAATTACATGGATGAGAAATAGCCAATATACATTCCTGACATAGAGAAATTAGCGTGGGTAATTGGAGTAAATGCACAAAATCGTTTATGTGCCAACTTGAGTATCCATTTCTTCATTATATTTGGGCTGATGTGCCTGCTGGAATCAATATCCGATTATTCAAATGACCCAAACTAATATGCAACAACAGGGGTGATCAGCGTTTTGCATTAATGAGCGACTGGGCTGATGCGATGCCAGCCTTAACTAACATCCCAGAGGGAATGCAAAGATGAAAATGATCTTTTTTTTTCAGACATTTATATGGCTCGTTAGTCATCATTAATCACCCGTCCCTCTCCCTGACGTGGCCATAGCACTTCACTGACGCAGAACAACCGTCACCTCTAACAGCACAGGCGTGGTTACTAACAACGACCGGTCTACTTCTTCCTGCCTTTCTTCCTTTGTCACCGTAGTTTGTCAGGCAAGCAAAATGAAATAAAAGGACCTTCAGCTCCATGGCAGGCAGGAGAGAGGGAGAGTTGGGGTTGTGGGCGGGGGGCGGGGGGCAGGTGTTCTCAGGCAAGTCTAGCATCTGGCACATTGCTGTTTTGCGTCAAACCACAGCAAGTTACCTCAGCAGCACATCAGCGTTTCTGCATGTGTGCCAGATGGCCAGGTTTGAAGTGCTACAGGAGACGACCGGCAAATCAGATGGATTTGAACATCTACTTAATTATTTATTGATTCATCATTATTATTTTGTGATGATTTTCTTTTTAAAATATGAGTTAAATCCAACCTGCAGGGAAGACATCCGGCTCTAGAAATAAACTAACTAACTAACTAGAAATGCACTAGAGCTGTTGACATTTTTCTGTTTTTTTCAGGTGATCCAATTTGTATTATTATTATTATTATTATTATTATATATAGCTTTTATGTAGCTTTTTTTGAAAAACAAAAAAAGCATAGGTTTTTAATTGAAAAGACCATACTTAGTTTATTAAACTTAATTTGAACACCACACCAAAATGCAGGGCAGACAATCTATCGTTAAAGTCACCTCAGTCTGCCTTAGTCATTGCAAGCGCCTCTTGATTGATTAATCACCACTATGTGGATACTGCTTTTAGAAATGATTTAGATTAAGTGTTAGTTAGTATAATTTGTATTTTAGTATATTTAGTATATTCTTTATCTTCTACTATCCTTACTGCTTAGTTGTGTTCTTACATTATATACTTTTAATTACTTTTTCTGCTGTTAGTGAATGTGTGTGTGTGTTGTCTGTATGCTAGTGAGACCTTGAATTTCCCCTGGGGATCAATAAAGTATCTATCTATCTACCTACCTACCTACCCACCCAACCTACCTTGCAATGCCATTCATCTGCTTTGTATATATGACAACGGCAACTGTTGCAATGGCAGTCTTATGCGCCTCTGTGGGAGGCATGGAAGAAAGCAAGGCGATATCATTCAGCTATCATCACTGTACACCTAAGAACTGAGTAATTACAGGCTGCAAAGTGTACCTCAGCTCCTCATCACATCAGCTCGGGATAAATTTAGAGAGCAGAAGAAAGGTAATCAATAGCCAAGCCTATCATTATAGACTCAAAAGAAGCGATTGGGAAGCTTCAACTTCAATGTCCTCGTCCAAATAGATACCTGCAAGAAGCCAAATATAGGGAATGGTGACAGGAGATGGATGACTCAGAGTAACAGATGTTGCACACCACAAAGCCCTGCTCCTGCACATAAGCAATCAGTAACGGTACAATACTCTTATCCATGGGTAGAAAATGATACTCTTATCACAAATGGCAGCATACTTTTAAGATTGATCCATTGTAGCTCTCAATTAATGTTTTGATTTGTCTTTTTCAGGGCCTGACATTTTTTTATAGTTAATATATGAAACTATTTCTCTAATCTATTTTGTACAGCACTCTTTTTGTTTTGTGGCTTTGGTGAAGCACAGAGGCTCTCTCTTTTGTTTTCAACGTCATGAAGAACTAAAACCCAACTCCCAATAAAGTGTTGTTTTGAGGTTCACATCAATCTCAGTGTCAAAATGACAGACCAGAGTCCTTACATGTCGGAATGTTCTCAACATTTTCATAATTGTAGTTCCACGTTCAAAAACATTCCAGAAGCATTGGACTTGATTGATTAATTCAGCAATCAGGTCCTGGTGACGAGAGTGGCTGAGACAGATTCAACATTCGCATAATCCAGCATTTCATTTCACTCTCTCTCCCTCTCTCTCTCTGATTATATGAATTTTCCCTGTCTTTTTTCTTTTGAAAGATTCCCCATTTGAAATCAGAGCAATGATGTCATGTCCTGTAGCCATAGTCTCTCCCTCACCATCAGAATGAGCTGAATCACTGAGCTGTCATCATGGACTAGTCCTCTGTACAGCTTAGACTGTCAAGGCAGTCATTTGTTAAATGTACCAATTAGAGAAATGAGTTCTAAATTCTTAGTTTTAGATTGAGACACTCTGAGAAAGATGATCCCAAACTGATTTCATAACTGTTGTCAATCATTACCTTCATAAGTGTCATATAATCGTCAACATCATCATTATCAACACTATCATGTAGCTTAGTGGTTAAGGAGCTGGGCTAGCATGCAGCCAGAAAAGTTGTAGGTTCAATTCCCAGCTTCCACCGTTGTGCCCCTTGAGCAAGGCACTTAACCCAGAGTTGATCAGGGGACAATGGCCTTTGTAATATAATACATATGAAAATCTCTTTGGATAAAAGCGTCTGCTGAATGAATAAATGTAAGTAAATGTCATCATCATCAATCTTCTTCATTCCGTACTCTGGTCTCAAGTGTTAGATGTGTGGAAATGTGACCCATATATGGAAAATAAACATTTCTTTTCAGAAGCTCCAAGGATGGGCCACTGACTTACGTTGACCTTCACTCTCTTCCAGTGGCTTTCCACTCATCATGACCTTTTATTCACACGTCTTCATCTCTCCTCATACCACTTTCTTCCTCTTCTCATATTTTCCCCTTCTTTTCTTTCCCACTATGTCTGTCTCTCATTCCTTCAGTGTTTATCCCCTTGTGCTACATTTCTTTTTTCTCTCTCTCTCTCTCCACACTCCTTCTCTTTCTGTTTTCTCTTCACTGTTTCATTCTCCGATCCCTCCTCTGTCATTCCCTGCTTCTCTCTCAGTCACACACACACACACATACTCACAGGCATGCACACACACACACACACACACACACACACACACACACATACACCTGACATTCTCTCTCTCTCCCATAATCTTTCACATCATCCCTCTCTCCACCTTGTCATGTCCACTGCGTCTGAAAGGCGAAACGGGAGGCCGGCCATCTCTATTATCCCCACTTTCATGAAAGTGAAAACCCGGTCGCTTCAGAAAGCCACAAGTCTTAATGACAGAAAATAGATGGCGCCTCGGTCGCACCGGATACACCACCAGACAATGAGAACAAATAGCCGGCATGTCGCACCCCTCCCTCCTGGTCTCAGCTCATTCACTGGGCAATGTTTTATGAATGAATGCTTGCAGGGTAGAAAAAAAAATATCAGTGTGAATGAAGAGGGGAAATCAATTTCACATCACAGTGTGTACTAATGAAATTGTTAGATCCATTTGACAATGCAGTATAAAACAGAGGCTGGGCAATTTTGAAAACATTTTCAAAAAATGTTTTTTCAAAAAAGAGAATAATTGATTCTGACATGACAAATACTGTGCATAGATTTAATGAAGTACACATACCGCTCCAGTCTGGTAATAAAAGCTGAACTGAAAGGCTAAGCAACAACCTTCTATGTTTTTTTAAGACATCAAACTATTGTGACAACAAATTGAAAGTTCTTTGACATAACCAATCAACTAATCATACCCAGTAGTAATGAGCTATGAATATACGTGCTTATAAACTACTTATTAAACTGCTTACTGCATAAAACTATGAATATCTCTCGTTCTCTCTCATTCCACTTCCCAAATCCCAAGCTGAGAAAACACTGTACATTGGCAACTATGTTAATTAGAAACCATGTGGTGAAAAAAACACTTTTATGAGAAATGGAATTTATTTTACAGTATTAAAGCTTCTCATCCCCATTTCAGTTCAGTTCTCTGAACTGTCAGAAGACCTCTTGGAGTGTGAAAATATCAACCAACACCCTGCTCTTGGTGATACTAACATGGATGAGTCCAGTGTTTGAAGTATGAGGTCAACTGAGCCAAGAGTCCATATCAACAGCAGAGCAAGGACCAGAACAGCTATTCATCTTTGGAGGTGGTGTTGACAAAGCTACAGACTTCTCTCTCCTCTCTGACCATCTTGCTTGCAAGTACACCCCTCCATCTCGCTCAAGGCTGACCTCAGCTGCAGATTCTCTTTGTGCTTTGGTGTGTGTGTGTGTGTGTGTGTGTGTGTGTGTGTGTGTGAGTGTGTGTGTGTGTGTGTGTGTGTGTGTGTGTGTGTGTGTGTGTGTGTGTGTGTGTGTGTGTGTGGAGGATAATGAAAAATTGAAGGCATTGGCCAAGTTACACTCCCCACACACCTCCCTAATCTGAAATCCTTTGGTGTTGACAGACCACAGAGTCCCATTTAATTCACTGAACTGTCCCCACCTCAAATGTGTGTATCTGTGTGTGTGTGTGTGTGTGTGTGTGTGTGTGTGTGTGTGTAAAGCTATAATCCACTTTTTAATTCCACCTCTCAATGGGTTTGGGGTCAGTGGAGCTAGGAAGCAAGTAAAACACTGAGTCACTCGAACAGTGGGTGAGTGTGTGTGTGTGTGTGTGCTGTGTGTATGGGTGGAGTTGACGCTGCCATTCGGCACCCCCTCCCTGTGGGAAGGCTGAGTGACCCCTCCATTGAGACTCTGGAAATGCATACGTCAGTAGCTGATGGAAAATGGCCCTGCACGGGGCCAAGTCGTGGGGATTGACGCAAGGAACTGAGGCAGGAGAGTAGTGCCTGTGTGTGTGTGTGTGTGTGTGTGTGTGTGGGGGGTGTAGGCAGGCTTTCTTCTGAATGGCTCCTCAATGATACACCCCTCCTCCACTTATTCCATAGCAGATGGTCGTCGACGAGTGTGCTCTCTCTCCTCTCTCTCTCTCTTGGTCTCTCTCTCCTCTCTCTCTCTCTCTCTCTCTCTCTCAATGCTAAATTGTTGTTTCATGTGGGCATCTGCTGTTCTGCCTGGCGTATAGACAGATACATAGATAGATAGATAGATATGTAGACAGCCCACTCCCCACATGAATCAACCTGCGCTGACATGTGTGCAGGGAAGTCCATGTGGAGCGTCTCCAGAGAAATTCTCTCTCTCTAAAAGTCACCCACTTTTCATGGCATTCATTAATGCACTTAAATATTTGTTCAGAACTACAATGCACTTTTCATACTAGCACCTGGGGTTACAACCTGTCACTGACGTGTGTGTGTGTGTGTGTGTGTGTGTGTGTAAGTGTGAGTGGATGCATGTATAATAGCCACTATCTGATTAAAATATATAATTACAGTGCATGAATGCACTGTACTGTTCTTCCTAGGCTACTTCTTCTTCTTCTTATTCCGATTACCACTTTTTCCGTACGCAATTTCTCTTGAACAGTTTAACTTAGAAACTTCATTCAAACTTTGTAACGTAGGTCTTCAAACAGATCGGGTTGGTATGTCTTTTCAACTTTGAAACTTTTATACTTTTTAAACTATTAAAGAAAAACTTTTTAAAAATCCCCATAGACTTAACATTGCCGATTATGACATCATAATATGGCCGTTAAGCAATTAGAATCCTATGGCAGGTGTTCAGGCCACCTGGACCAACTGCCAGTCTCAGGCTTTAAGCATACAAACTGGCCCTATTAAGACTACACATCCTGTTAAACTGCTTCCTCTGCCAAAAACTGTTTCAAAATAAAAATCCTCACTACAATATTTCACTATTAAACAATTTAACCCTTTAAACTACTGAACTTTTAAACTGTTCAGCCATTGTAACTGTTACTTGTCATCAACTATGACTCCTACCCACTGTAGCTAGTTAGCATGGTTAGCATAGTTAACATTTTTAGCAAAACTGCTAAAAATGATTAGCTTAGTTAGCTAAGTAACATGGTTAGCATTGTTAGCATGCTAATTAGCATTTTTAGCAAAACTGCTAAAAATGATTAGCTAAGTTAGCTAAGTCACATAATTAGCATGGTTAGCATGCTAGTTAGCATAGTTAGCATAACTACTAAAAATGATTAGCTAGGTTAGCTAAGTCACATAATTAGCATAGTTAGCATGCTAGTTAGCATAGTTACCATAACTTTTAAAAATGATAAGCTAGGTTAGCTAAGTCACATGGTTAACATAGTTAGCATTGCTAGCATAATTAGCATGTTTAGCAAAACTGCTAGAAAACGTTAGCTAAGTAGCATGGTTAACATAGTTAGCATTGCTAGCATAGTTAGCATGTTTATCAAAACTGCTATAAAACGTTAGCTAAGTAGCATGGTTAGAATGTTAGCATTGCTAGCACTGCTATAAAACATTAGCTAAGTAGCATGGTTAGCATAGTTAAAAATATTAGCATAACTGCTAGCAAACATTAGAGCCATTCCAACTTTTAGTTATCGTCAAATATCTACCTATACACAGCCATTAACCTATTTGAATATCAACATTCCTTAAACTGCTAGAAAACGTTAGCTAAGTAGCATGTTAGCATTGCTAGCACTGCTATAAAACATTAGCTAAGTAGCATGGTTAGCATAATTAAAAATCTTAGCATAACTGCTAGCAAACATTAGAGCCATTCCAACTTTCAGTTAACGTCAAATATCTACCTATACACAGCCATTAAACTATTTGAATATCAACATTCATTAAACTTCCAGTCTGTCAACAACTTTTAAACTATTTACCTTCAACTTTTTTAAGCGGTCTACTTTTTTAAACTATCATTAAACTATCTATTAAACTAGCTGTCTATCAACAACTTTTAAACTATCTACTGTCTATCAACAACTTTTAAACTATCTACATTCAGCTTTTAAACAGTCTACTTTTAAACTATCAACTTTTATTAAGCTATGCAACCACCATGTCTATCCTAGCATCACCGTAGTAACCATCTCTGTATTATCTGTTTTAACTATACATGATATTTTACATCACAACTTTAGCATTTTCATGCACTGGTAATTCCTTGGAATTGCATTTCTAGTTATATATGTACTGTGCAAATGAAATAAGGAAGTCTGTTGCTATTGAAAGTTTTAATTATTAAGCAAAATTTGAGTACTGGATCACAATGAGTACTGGATGGAACCCCAAGTGGTAGACAATTCTGATCTAAAGAAAAGGATTTCATTAGATATCTGTTTTTTCTGTTCTGATCTATTCATCTTTTGTCTGTGTTTGTTAACATTGTCATGTAATTTAGGTTTTATTTCACTGAACAGTCTCTCAAATACAGGTCACTGACAATGTCCGTGCTTGGTGAGAGAGAAGCACAATTATAATCCTCTGATTAATGGACACACACACACACACACACACACACACACACACACACACAGAGAGAGAGAGAGAGAGAGACATTTTAATGCTTTGATTTGAATTTTAACACAAGGTTACAGATCTAAACATTCATGAAAGTAAACATACGCACTCACACACACAGAGGAAAAATAATCAGACCGGAAATTGCATGCCGAGGGACATTGCTTCTCACTTCTGGTGTCAAGTGTCAGGGATGAAACCCAAAAACACTCAGAGAGAGAGAGAGAGAGAGAGAGAGAAATGAAATGAGGGAGACACCTACAATCTATCTTTCAATGTCTGGCCAATATTTGTTTCTGAGTGCTTCCTCTGAAGCCAGGGTGAGTCATCAACTGATGGAATGTGTGTGTGTGTGTGTGTGTGTGTGTGTGCGTGCGTACTTGCGTGTGTATGTGTGTGCAAAGGAGAGCCTGTGCAATAAACTCATTGCACGCAGAACATGAGGGGGCAGGTGTACGTAGATGTGTGTACGTCTGTATGTGTGTGTGTGTGTGTGAGTGTGTGTGTGTGTGTTGTGTGTGTGTGTATGTGTGTTCTGATGGGATGAGGTGGTGCGGAGGTCAAGCACATCACTTCCTGGAGTGGCTGGTGAGAGGAGGAGGGGGAGCTGATGGAAGTGTCCCTTCACCCGCCCATACGCCACAAGGCTCATGGCTCACTCAGTCATTTCAAAATCCTGTGTTTAGGCCCGTTCCCATGGGGACAGTGGTTATGACAGCACTGGGGGTGTGGGGGGGGCAATCAGCTCAAACATTTACCATTTACCAGGAGTATGTATAGGGCAACTAATGGAAATATTTACCCATGAGGTTCAAATCACGCTGCTGAGGATGGAGGTGGAGATGGATGAAATATGCAGGAGGAGCTACACTACAGTGATCTCTTCTCATCTGTATCTGTATATTCACATGGATAACATGGCTGGTCTCATGACAGCAGTTGAGGACCTCTTTCTTTGTTTCAGTAGATGGAATATCTCGGTTGGGGTAGTTGCTTTAGGTTGTGGGTGTGGTAGACCAGTGGTAGCAGCACAGCCGTCTGAAAATCCCTCGGCCCAAGATTGATTCCTGAACCTGCCGTTGCAAGTCTGTGTCTCTTTGCTTCTGCTAAATGCCAATGTCCTTATTTTTGCTTTACTTTGACTTTAGGTTTCCATGTCGTCCATTAACATATATTATAGTCAGACATCATATGAATTGCTATTTGCATAATTAATTTGCCGCCTTCGTTTAACCAGGGTCGTCACATTGAGACATAGGTCTCTTTTCCAAGTGAGCCCTGGACAAGAAAGGCAGCACTTAATTAGAGGGGATAAACATACCACATAAAACACAACACAAATACACAGCACATATTGGATGTTAACAGAAATGGAAATCTATCAAAAGGCAGTCTAAAAGCTAATGCTGCAGAGATATTGATTTTACTTGGATGGCTGGAAGGCAGGTTTGCATTTGAAGGAGATGAAAAAACATCCAGTTGCTCTGCAAGGTTATGTTGTCAAATGCCTGAACAGATGTGTTAGGGGCATAGCCAATGTCATGCTGACCCTTCTACCCACTGAGGTAAACAGAGACTTGACCAGACTGCAGCAGATCCCTGGAAGGGAGTCGGCCCAATGTGTAATAATCCTTTCTAAGGCCATAGAAGAATATTATGACTGCCTGGGTTGACGAGTTTGGATGAGAGGGAACCAAGAAACAGCTTTGTAGCTTCTTGTTAACATCCTGATAATTATTAGACTTTTTGTAGTGTGTTCATGAGCAGCTTATTTGGGTTGCCACAGTTACTAATGGCTTATCAGGTCTTACTGACTCTAATTTGGTAACTACGAGGACACACATATTAATCTGGTTAATGCAGATTTTGCAGTCACGTCTATGTTGTCATGTCTCTGGTGCATAGGGATTTCGGAAGCCTATTAGATTCAGTTTTTATTACTTTTGTTTCTTTTCATTGCAGACTTCTTCCATGATTGCAACATACAACTGAATTTTTCGACGTTAATTATATTGTGCAAGTAAATATCTTCATTACATCTCCTCAATACAGTCTGTTAATGATAGTGACAGAAAATAATCAGATAGCTTAAGTGATAACTAGATGTACCGCAGAGCGGTACAAAATATGACCGCCGCCCAGTCCAGCACATTTTTTCCACAAAAATAAATCACGCTGAAAGGCATATATGATTCTAACTGTCTCACTAAATTGCATTATTCACACTCAATTCTCACTGGTATCTGCTAGACAACAAGTACCAAAACATGATTAGTTCATAGATTTCACATGTAAAATTCATTTTATACAACCCCACCTCCATCTTGCCTGTTCATAATTCTGAGAAATTCTTGAATTGTGTGCATGTCTGCATGTACATGTTTATGTGTGTGTGTGTGTGTGCCTGTGTGTATGCATGTGCATGCATGCATGCATACATATGTCTACTGTGTGAGTATGTGTTATACATATGATTACTGTGAATGTATGTGTGTGCGTGTGTATCTGTTTATGCACATGTGTGCATATGGAATGGATTAACATGACCCCTGAAGGCAAACATACGAAAAAATTGGTCATCCTAGGCCCTACGATTCTCAAGATATTCACAGAAAACTCTGTTGGTGTACGGTCACTAAATGTACACATAAATTATTTTATTGTAAGGCCCCCCATGAACGAAAGTTCACAAAACTTGGCATGCATTTGGAGGGTGTCATAATGATCCTACACTTTCAATTTCGTGCAGTTTTGACCATGTCAGCCAGAGATATTGTGATGAAAACACCTAATTTTTTGCTTTTTAATTTTTAACTAGGTGGCGCTATACATGAAAAAAGTGGTAATGGGATGGGTTGACATGGCCCCTTAAGACCAACATACAAAAAAGGTGGTTCTCCTAGGCCCTACGGTTCTTCAGATATTCACAGAAAACTGTCTCCAGCCACCTACAGGCCAGTTGGTGTACAGTAAACATAAATTAATTTATTGTGTGGCCCCCCATGCACGGAATTCCACGAAACTTGGCGTGCATTCAGAGGGTGTCATAATGATCCTACACTTCCAATTTCGTGCAGTTTTGACTTTGTTAGGTCACAGATACCTGCGATTACAACACCTCATTTTTACTTTTTTGTGTTTAACTAGGTGGCGCTATACATGAAATGAGTGGTTATGGAATGGGTTGACATGGCCCCTTGAGATCAACATACAAAAAAAGGTGGTCCTCCTAAACCCTACGATTCTCGTGATATTCACAGAAAACTGTGTCTGCCCTACCCTCCTTTCGGGGGTCCAGTCCAGTTGGGGGGCTACAGATCAAAACGAAAAATGATGGTTCCATGCTATCCATGTGTGGTTACATGCCCACCAAGTTTTGTGTACCCCGGTCTTTCAGTGTCCCGGGAATCCTTGACGGAAATTTGGCCATGTGAAAAGAAAAAAAAAGAAAAATCTGACTAAACCGCTTCGCTGCGTGGCGGTCATAATAATTAGCCTGATACTTTATCCAAAACAGACCTATTGCAGTGGAAAAGGCCCATTGAAAAGCATGTCAATTTGTTATCTATCTATCTACAGCCACCATGACCTGAGACTAGGTCAACAACATCACCTGAAATAGATCTAAATGTCAATCCAACATCAGAGTTCACAAATAATTGTACTACACCACTTGGAATGAGCATCAGTCTGTGTGTGGAGTCATGCATTTTTTTTTTTTTGTCATAATGACAATACATATGCTATCATGGTGTAATAATGTGTTTATATAGGTATTGTCCAGTTGTTATAACACATCCCAACATCCCAAGTTTAACAGCCATTTAAAGTGTAATGAATTTTATTTTTAGGTACATTTTTTGGGATTGTTCTGCCTTTATTGAGATAGGATAGTGAAGAGACTGACAGGAAGCGAGTGAGAGAGAGAAAGAGAGAGAGAAAGAGATTCTCTCTCTCCCTTCCTGACTTTCCGACTTCCTGTTCAGAATTGACCTTACCGCACATGGCCAGCAAGAAGTGTTGAGAATACTGATCCTGCAATCAGAGAATCGACCAAGACCTCCCATTTGTCTGTGACGTCTATACCCGTGTGTGTGTGTGTGTGTGTGTGTCTATCCATGACTGACGAAACAGCGTCATTCCTCTCAACAACGTGGGTCGAGGGTCGATTGTTAAGACTTGGGTTACAAGTGAACAAGCGGAACTCAATGAGTTGGGTGAGAGCCCTAGGCCCTAGGTGTGTGGTGTCATGGTGTCTGCTAATGATTTTCTTTTGTCGTTTTTTCACCACCCCACCATTCATTCTCTCCTTTCAATTCTCGGGTCTCAACTCTCTGACGCACGTGAGACCTTTTGGGTTTGAGGCGGCCATGGCTAACACACTCATACACACACGCACGCACAGCATCTCATCTGACCTTTATCTGTGCAATGTCATCATTTGTACACATAATAGGGGTTTTCATTCATATAGTATCTAATTTTGTTCAATTTTTAATGAAAGATTTGTATTGTTCATTAATCCACAATTTCTTCTTTCTTCTTTCAACACATACTCTGGGAACTAAGAGTGCTCTATACATGTCTTCTCGAGAAAGTATTCTACTCTAAAACTTTGATGTCTGGCAGAACCTAGAACCTCTTTGGCCCATTCATATCTTAAAAACACAACGGGGCTCCTGAAACATGTTGTGTAACCACAGAACTTTACTGTTCATGTTTATATGCATATTTTAAAACATATAACATATAACATCATAACCCTGCCTTGCTTTCATATCCCTTTGCCACAATGTCCTGTCACAATGTGTCATGGAGATAGACATCTTATGTCATGCCTATGTTCTCTATGGACAAAATGATATGATAGCTTCAGCGAAAGTTCTACTAGGAAGACTCGTAGTGTAGCTTACTCCTCCCCATGCTTACACGGAGCCAATCTTAGCTTTGCCTACTTTTGGGAAAGCCCTGCAATCTGATCATTCACTCATTCAATCAGCGCTAGCCTATAGGAATTCAGTGGGCTCTTTAAATATGTACCACCTAACACTGCTTCTGCTTCTCAGTACGCTGACTTTGGCGCCCTAGCTCAGGCTTCCGCGTGGACCTGGGCTCTCTGCATTTTACATTCGCCCTTCTACTCTCAGTGGCGTTACTTGTTACAATCCTGCGGCTTCGTTTTTTCAAGCTGTTCAGACCTGCAAAGCGTCCTTCAGTCAGGGGCCACTGCATGTCGCTTCATCGCTAATCTCTGCATATCGGAGCCAGTCACACTCACGCTGTTACAGCCTTCAATTCACGATAGTCTACTGCCGGGTTGCCGGCCTCGCGCAACTCTGTTGCAGGCCCATGTCGTTTTGGCAGCAATTTCTCAAGCTTCAGCGTCTGGTTGGTAAGGTTATCGTGCTCTCTTCCCAAGCTCCTCGAGCTGGGCTACACTCTACCCACAGTCATGCAACCTGCTTGCCAACCAGCGATATTCGGGCAGCAAACAAACTGACTTGTCTGACCACGGTTTAACTTTCACTTAAGCCTCCTTACATAATTCCTGCTGATTTTATAGTCCTTTGCGATTTGTGCTGTAAATTGCTGGCCTGCACCACGCTGCCGTTGAACCCAACCCTGTATTAAGACCTGTTTAACTGATGTTCTACACTCACTGTGGTTATCTCGATGTCTACCTTGGTTGGCGTCGTCAAACCAGTTGAATTTTTTGCGTAGCCTCTTGAAGCTGCTAGTTGGGCTGCATAGGCTTTAGGCTAGGCTACTGCGTCTGCTGGACCGCCGGTTCAGGTATCACTCCTTGTGCATGGCTGCGGGAAGCCAGTTCATCGTTGCATTCGTTTTAATCATCTGGGATTGCGTCCCATACCTTCTGGTAGGAAGTCACACGGCCTTCCTCGGGTGATCCTCTGCATGCACTTACCCGTTCTCAAACTACTCTCAGCTACCGCTGATCTGTGAGTCCCAGGTATGCGTGGCGTCCCCGGCGTTCTCAGCTATCTGGGTTTCTCAATTTTGGGGGTCTTACACCAGCTTCGAACCAAAATGACGCGCCCGCCCATGGTTATCAATTGCCAGTATGTCACACAAGCTATTATCTAGGCAATAATAGGTGTTTTTCTTTTCAATGCCCGTATTATGTCAGTGTTCATGAGCTGACACCACAGTGTGGGCTCATGCCCACATGGTTGAGCTTTTAATTAAGCTGTGTCATTTGTGTATGTAACATATCCTTCTAGCGTCTTTTGTATGTTTTAAAATGTCTTTTCTGATTCCATTATCGTGTATTGGGTTCCTAGGAATTCTATGGCAGGCCTCACTTTGCTCACTGCCCACCAGTGGGTCGCTTCAGCCTCCATATATTGGTGTTAATGGTTACCGGCTGTTCATGATTATGTGTCGGCAATTTTACATTTAAGCTAGTTGTGGTTTTAAATGGTGGCTATGCTGGAAGTTCGTTGATCCACGACTACCAAGCGTAGCCGTTGGCTGGTTGTTTTACCGATGACTATGCTACATGTCGCCTGTCTAACCACTCCTTCCTTCGCAGGTCATTATCACTGGCAGACTCAAGTCTCCTTCAGGCCAGCGCCAGCGCCCTTCATGCACTCTCTTTGGACACAGACGGTCTCTGCGTGTCCATGTGATTTCAGCCCATCTAGTCACGCCATCAGTCACATTGATTGCTGATTTCGAATTGCCGTTTTTAGCAGGATCCTCTGCAAATAATGTGCACTCTAATTTCCATTCTCTATTTTGCCTTGGCTGTTTTTTTTTTTGGCAGTTATGCTCACCCCGAAGTGATCCGCCAGGAAAGGGCGTGCAAGTTCCTTTTACATTCTCCTCCCAATCTTTAATTTGCTAACCCCTGCAGGTGCATCATGCCTCCCTCTTCCGTTGAGGGGATGCAGTTCGTCAATGGAGAAGCAGTTCCACATATCACACTAACATCTACTTTCTTACAGGGATGGCAGTGCGGTTCACGGAATGAGCGCAATCGTGTGGATCATGTTTCAGTTCATACTGGAGGGTCATCCCTCCGTCTTCACAAATCTCGAAGGCAAGCTTTCGAGGATATCTCCTCTTGTAGCACGGCTTAAAACTAGCCTTCCTAATCCCAGCACTTATCACCTGTCTAGAACTGACTCTTGACTGTGTAAAACAGGCACTCACTGATGCACTTTTCGTTATTGTGCTCTACCTTCTAAATTGTTTTAATTGCACTGGCATTGTGGGAGAATTGTTTTAGCTTTAACCTGTTTGCCGTCCCGTTGGTCTAGGTTGCCCTAGGCGCTGGTTGCCCAACTCATTGTCCAGGTTGCCTTGGACGCCGGTTGCCTGGCTCATGACTCTCGTCTAGGTTGCCCTAGACGCTGGTTGCCCAGTTTGGTCCAGGTGGCCCTGGATGCCGGTTGCCCGGCCGTCATGTCTGTCTGGGTTGCCCTGGACGCTGGTTGCTCATGGTTCAGGATACCGCTATACGGTCAATGTTAACTGCCTGATTCAGACTTCGATGCAATTGGATGACTTCGTCTGTCATCTGTTTAGATCGCCTCTGGCCGCTATATCAGCTACACAGATATTGGTTCCCTCGCGATGCAAGGGCAAAAGTTACGTGCATCATGCTCCTTGCCAGACTCGGGTCTCTCCCTGAGCAAACACTTCGTGAGAACTCTGGATTCCCAGGGTACATTGTCAGTGAAAAGCTTTGATTAAAATGTCCTGGCCACATGGAATGTCACGTGAATGCACACCCCTCCACTCACTCAGGGGCCAGTGCTTGGCGCATGACTAATATAATTTCTGCATCCAGTTGGGCGATATGTATTGCTTATTCTCTCCTCATTGCTACCTTTACTCATTGTCTCTCCAGCAGCCAGTTCTAAACTGTACTATCCTGCCACAGTGGTGCAGTTGGTATAGCAAGCTTCAGCGTTAAGTCATTCTCAGAGCTCCTCTGCACTCAGAGATGCATAAGCACCATGGTGGTACCCCAGCACTCATCTGTTCGTTGTCGTCATATTTCAGTTACATATGTTTCTTCCTCCTGTCACATACAGGCATGAATTGTCCTGAAGTCCTGTCTCGTCGCAAGGTCATGCTTCCCTCGCATTACTGATGCTGCTCATCTTATTTTGGGGGCTTTCCAAGAGCAGGTGCTAAGGTGTAGCTCACACGCATCCATCTTGGCCTTGGGTCTGCAGCTCAATGCATTCATCTCACTCTAGCGCTGCAGGTGAGCTATCGAACCAGAACACACATCTGGCTTCACAAGCACTAGTCTTCTACAAAACTAGTCATAATGCTTATCTATCCTAAATATTAAACCACATGACTTCGATCTTGAATATACTCAAGCACCCATTTCAACTAACTCATTGCTCCGGTCCCAAGCATCTGCAACCACAAGCATTGATCCTGGAGTACATCATGTTTAACCTTTTAACCCTAACCATGTTTTTGCTTCCTGGTCCCCGTTCACTACCTTTAAACTCCGGCTCACACTTTACCTGATTTTCAGCAGCCATCTAGCTAGCGTGCTGTAAATGTAACCTCTCTTCAAAGAGGTTCACTTCTCACTCATTCGCATCGGTAGCAGCCAAGACTACCCGGCCAAAAGGGCTATCCCGTCATCCATCAGGATGCATCAAACTAACTCTTGACATTTTTCGATGCTAAAGAAGTTGCTCTCCCATGTTAACTCAGGTACCTCATTTTACCTTCACAAATCCTGGTGGCGGTGGTTAAATTCTGGCATTCGCCTTGCACTAATGGCTGAAGCGTGTTGGGGCCCAGCATGCGGGGAGCTTGTGGTGATTTAGTCTCAGCCATGGGCATGTTGCCCTTTTCACTGGTTGCCCAGCTCGTTCGGCGCTTATGGTTCAGGTCACTTCTTCGCCCGGTCGCCCCGCTCGTGATGCTGCGTCTAGGTTGCCCTAGACACTGGTGGCCCAGTTTGGTCAGGTGGCCCTGGATGCGATTAAGCCCGGCCGTCATGTCTGTCTAGGTTGCCCTAGGCGGCTGGTTGCCAGCTCATGGTTCAGGTCGCGTCGTACGCCCGGTTGCCCGGCTCGTGGCGCTTCGTCTAGGTTGCCCTAGGCGCTGGTTGCCAGTTCGGTCCAGGTTGCCCTGGATGCGGTCGCCCGGCTGTCGCGTTGGTCTAGGTTGCCCTAGGCGCTGGTTGCCAGCTAATGGTCCAGGTTGCATTGGACGCCCGGTAGCCCGGCGCGTCTCGTGGTCTAGGTTGCCTAGGCGCTGGTTGCCAGCTTCGCGCAAGCACTAAAGTCCAGGTTGCTCTGGATGCGGTGGCCTGGCTCGTCCGCGATGTACTAGCTTGCTAGTCACTGGGCGCTAGATCGTGAAGTGCTTATGGTCCAGGTTGCCCTGGGCGCCGGTTGCCCGACGCCGCGTGGTCTAGGTTGCCCTGGGCGGCTGGCTGCCAGCTTCGTCAAGCTTCTAAATCCCACTACAACCCTAGGTTTATGGTTAACACCTAGCTACTTTAAAATTCTGTCGGCGTCCTGGCACCAAGCGTCTTCACCCGGCCCAGTCATGCTGTTTAATTCATCTTGTATGTATACTAATGTCTCTGCTCCTCTCAGAACCAGATTACTGAGTCACCGCCCTGGCGGGCATCACTCATCCTTTTTGGGGGTAGGCTCCCGCCCCTGCCTTCATCCATCGGCGGGAGGCGAGATCCGCTCATCGCTGGGCCGGATCGAGGCGGGGCCCTACGCCAAAGACTGTTACCTATTCAGGACTCCATCATGCTTGCATCCAAGCCGTTCCTTTACTAATTAAATTGTTAACTGATTCTATTCTGTCTACTGAGTCTTTCTGGTAGAAACAATAGTTCCCATTGTCAAAAAAGACAGAAATGCACTACACCATTTTGTACACTTACAATGAAAATGCTTTAGAGGGATTTATGTGATTTTATTGAAGCACATTCAGCACTTGACACAATAAACGTATTTGCTTTTCTATCATCAAGAAAAGCACAATGTACCTGGCTGTCTGGCCGATACAGGTTATTTTCAGTGTGGCTTTACGGCCTATAAAGCCTATAAAGTTGTTGTGACGTTTACCATGTTTTCCTCTGTCCTTGGCGATGAATGACAGAATATACTACCAGGTCGTCCTGAATCATCTTCTGTCACTAATCACTCTCCTGTTCCTCTCTATAAATAGGCCTCACTGTCTAGGTAGTGTGTGTGTGTGTGTGTAGAATGTGTAACTGTCAATAGTATTGAAGTATCCCATGGCGACAGAGGAAGACGAACAAAGACACCCCACCACCACCCCCACCTGCTGATGCAGATGACGTGTCACTGTTTTCTGTTGTTGCCAGACAGTTACCGTTAATTAGCATGGGATGTGTGGCCTCAGAGTCCATGTAGTGAAGCCTCCAGTTACTGCGGACATTGTGCTTTAAAATAGCTTGGTGAGACATATGACACATCCTACTCAAGTATCCCTGCTGGACATCAGTCATGTGACTTGTACGTCAAACACACACACAGTAAGGGATGGGGGTCAGGGTATTGAGTGTGTGTGTGTGTGTGTGTGTGTGTGTGTGTGTGCGTGCGTGCGTATATGTTGTGGTGATTGGATCTATTCACTTTCACCATGTGTTTGTTGTGTTGATTTTTCTTGTTTGAATAGCTTAAGAATTGGAGGTCACTTTAGGGTAATAAGCAGTTCATACGGTCAAGCTCAGCGACAGTGAGGCTTTGTCTGGGTGTATAAGTGCACTGTAATAGATAACAAACCAAATAATCCTCTGACATTTGATACTAATAACTAAGAATGAGGATTAAACACGTCAGAGCCCCTGTTACTAATCCTGGAATCTGCCAGATGTTTAGCTTACAAACAAAGCCAGGTCAATTACATTGAAGCTCATTTGAACTCATCTGAGCTATTGTGAATCAGGACCTCTGCTGAACACAGATCTCTCTTGTCCATAACTTTATCATTGGTTGTTCATGTAAGCATGAAACAAAAAAGATGAAGGAAAAATAATATGGTATTCATGTTTGTTACAAATAGTCTGGTATTGGACGTGAGATGGTTAAAAAGTGATGCGGACAAGGACAATACATTCCTACTGACTATGTAAACAACTTTAACACAACAACTAGTGGATAGAGAGACAGTATGGAATGATGGGAGCTTGGCTACAGAATCCTAAACATAGGCAGGAGACGGCCAGACGTTTGTGCCTGAAGTTCTGTCTCACACTCACACTAAGGATATCCACCACACAGTCTGCCAGTGTGCTTGGCTCGGCACGTGTCTCTCTCGTCAGGTGACCAAAGGGACAATGTCAGGCCAGCTGAGTTCTGTAGCTTTCCGCAGCCTTGTGGTCTAACAGCCCGTCAGAGACACACACACGCACACACACGTGGACTCTCTCCCTCTCTGTATCCTCCACAACACCTACCAATGCCAAGACGACACAGAAACAGTCTTTTGTACTCAGGTACAACTCTGCGGGGGTCACCACTTTGAGAAGTTGTCCTCAAAACCGATGTTTTAGCCATCTCCTTCTCCTTATTTTTTTCATTGTACTAAGATACAGTATTGGCAATACAATAATGCCTATGGGCTTTTTAAAGCCCCCTCAAGGTACACGTCTGTGAATGGAACAATATAATTTATTTCTGTACTCGAAATAAATGAGGGTCAGACATGGGTTTTTTTTTCCATGCCGTGCAAGTTCTACTTAACTTGTCAGTTGGGGAGTCGTGCATGTGGCAGTATTGATCATACACTAAGCAGCCAGACCACCTGATGCCCTGTCTCTGCTGAATTTCCTGAAGCTAAGCAGGTGTGGGCTTGGTTATACTTCTGGATGGGAGACCTCCTTGGAAAACTAAGTTGCTGCTGGAAGTGGTGTTGGTGGGTGGCTAGTAAGTGGTACTTTTCCTTCTGGACAAAACATGTAACCAAATGCCCCAGTGCAGTGACGGGGACACTGTGCTGTAGGAGATGACGTCCTGATGAGATGTTAAATTGGCCTCCAGTGATTGTTGCCCCCACCATGATGGCTGCTCTATTTACGTACGTTCTGGTGCCCCATGCGTTATCAAGCTTTTCCATATCTATGGGTGCTACACATTGGTGTCACATAATCACATGACATCATAGCATTACCATGGCCCTACTGATAAATTTGCCTAAACACAGATATAGAAAATTATCTTGACAATGAGGAAAAATACAACCTTGAAGTTGTAGTATTCAGTAACTCCTGCCATTTACATTTGTAATTAAACAGGCAGGAGAGGCTTGTACTGGGCATGCCCTCAATCTATTAGCACTGTGCACTTGTTTGATGATTCAGCCATGCATTACCCCATGCCCTCCTAGTGAGGACACATTGTGTTTGATGTCTTCTGTGTTTATTCTCATGTGGTGAATTGTCAGAGGTAGGTGGAAATTGTCAGAAACTCATAGTCATCACTTTATTTACTTAATCATACCATTATGGAAATCCAAAAACAAGTTTATGTTAATTGTTATTTGATGTGGCTCTGAACAGTCTTCTCAATGCCATTTTATTCATTTTGTAGTCTCTATGTGACAGTTATCGTCACTGAAATTGCCCCCTCCACCGCTCTGCTCCCTGTGTCTTTTGACAAGCAATTCTGATACCACACAAAAACCGCTGAATAACAGCGAAAATTGTAGTGAGATTCTATCCTCACTGAAGAGCGCTTTCATTGCTTTGATAAAGCGCTATATAAATGCAAGATGTTGACATTGAAATACTAATAGATTCTTACATTCTGGTAAGCATAGTGCTTGCCAATTATAAAACATGACAAGTAATGAACCCCATTTTACAATTAATTACAATACTTTTTAGAGAGCGAGTGCAATGGGATGGACATCTCAGGCAGAAACTATGATTTTATTTTTTGCAGTGTGCCTAATTTCAAAGCAGGTGTTGAGTGGAACTAGGCCACCCATCAATTTTTGCTACCATGAAGTGCCCACAAAAAACAAAACACCTCACAATCGATTATTAGAAGTATGACAGCAATTTTGTGCCAGCAAATATTTGTCAATATTTGTTCCATATTGCGGTCATGCACCAACTGGAATTCCACGATCAAAAATTGGATAGTGATGGCTTGTATCGGCGCTATGCTAGCATATTTCAATAAAGCACCATAACTCGACACAAGCCGGCCCAAGCCTTTATGGGGTCCTAAGCAAAATTGGATTTAGGGACCACCACCTTTGCGCCACCCATAATACTGAATATTGTCCATGCATGATCATTCACACCAGTGGCAATCCTAGACTGTGCTGCTTGTAAATGATAAGTGAGACTCACTTGCCAAAGGTAATGGAACCCATTTTACATTTATTCATTTGGCAAACGCGATCATCTGTGTGACTTACAACAACAACACAACATTTAATAGCACACAAGCTATTAATATTTACATTTAAGCTACAGATCTAGTTAGGTCAGGGGTACAGTGCAGGGGGGCTAAGAGAATTTTTTAAGCCTTAGGGGAAGGCCCAGGAGAATTTTTTAAGCCTTTTTTTGGCCTGGGGGAGGGCCGAGGAAAATTATTTTTCTGATCCATGATATTTTTTCCCCTGATCAATGATCCGTTTTCGATATTTTAAAAGGTTTGTAGGCCAAAACATGATTCATGTCCCAAAAAGTCGCAACCCTACCTGAATCTCCCACAACTCCCCTCGTAAGCTTGCAGGTCATCCGCGGTTATGAGTCATAAACCAAATATTTTAATGATATTCGGGTCATTTGCGGGCAGGTCAGTTAAAATTAATTAAATATATATTTTCTACAAATAGGCCTACTTAAAATATCACGAGAAGGCTAGCATCAATACAGTAAGTCAACAGTAAAGAAGCTGAAGACGCGAGTTAAAATAATAAAGACACCCCTTCAGGAAAAGCGATATAGGCTATGGGAAATATTGGGAAAAGTTCTTAAAGAAGATGACAGTAGTACAAGTTATGGTCTATGTAGGCCTACTTCTTGCGAAGCCATTTAAAAGTATGACAGCCGAAACGGGCAGCCAGCAGGAATAAATCTTATGGCACAGACTACACAGCCATATCTACCGGTATGTATTGGTTCGCGCATGCATAAAAGTTACCTTAGTTCGTTGTGTTTGTGACTTTAAACAGTGGATATGCTTTAGTAAAGCTTTGTGCTGCAAACCAGTTCTTACGCTAACGTTTTGACCAGCAATGTATCTCTCTTGCCTACCTTGCCTCCCCATTTCTATTTTCAAGTGTTCTAATCCTTGGTGGTTGCGTGCATAGCCGTGGGAAGTGGAGGTGCAGGGGAGGGCCTAGGAGAATTTTTTTGAGCCGGGGGGAGGTCCCTGGAAAAAAAAATTTGACCAGGGGGGAGGGCCAGGCAGAAATTTTTTTAACCCGATCGTCTGGCGACCGGCCCTTTCACCAGACCAAGCTCAATCTTTTAAGATTGAACATTGGTCTGCGGAGTCCGCTATGTATTTTCTACTGCACAAGAGGTGTGATCAACAGACATAGTGTGATTGGCAGCCTAAGAGGAGGGAAGAGAGGGAGGTGGAGAGGAGGGAGGTTGTCACAGCACACAGACTCAGGACAGGGAGGTAGGAGTTCAAATAACCCTGAGGCCATAGGTTATACTCCACTAGCGCATAGTGCCTAACAAGGCCCCTTAGCTGTTCTAAAAGTGTAACCTACAAACTCGAGTGGCTTATTGATTTTCTAAAATGGTTACTACATATCTGCCAAGATTTAATAAAATATAGGCACAGCAACAAAAAATGTAACAATTTATTCATAGATAAATCATTCTTCCAAGAAATATATTTCCTCTATTAGAATGGTTGCCAAGCAACATCGAGACACAGCTACTCCCAAATTTTGTATCAAGTTGTGGTAGCCCAGTATTATAGAACGAAATGCGGTCAAAGTGTATGTTTGTGCTGAAGTTTACAAGGGCATCGAACACAATTCAGCCAAGGACCGGAACAATCCGTTTTAGAAGGTAAGCTTTATTCCTGTTCTGACTCCTGTCAGTAAATGGGAGGGATTTAGTTTCACATGGTGGTGGTTTATGTTACTGCAGCTTTATTTACCAGGCACTTCCAGTGTGCAAGCATGGTTAAGTGCTCCTCCACAGAGTTTGTTGTCTGAGCCTTGGAGCGGAACCAACAGTGAGTTTTTCATGTAATTTGTTATTTTAGTTGTTTTATGACATTGTAATGTCCAAGGTGGTGTTCCAGACATTTATTTTAAGTTATAAAACCGTGTCAACTAGGCTGTTGCTAATCTCGAGTTAGTAAGCGTTAGCAGGATGCTATTTAAACTGCTAGGTCATTGTCAAGCCTCGTTCAGGCTATAAGCTATGTTTGTGTGTGAACCATTGTTAAATCTTACTTACCTGCTACTTACCTGTGTGAGCATAAGCTACTGGGAGAAAGATGTGTTAGTTTAAGTAATAGTGTGTTGTACTACTACTTCCCTGATTTATAACCTGAAAAGTAAGAAGGAAAGTGTACAGTGTTGTGGCACATTTTATTGGTAACATTGTGTAAATTTCATTGTGTTGCAGTTTTACAAAAAAGAAGATTTCAGTAAAACACTTAAACTGGATTCAAGCCTACTGGGTCTTTCTTGTTAGCCATCTGTCTACATACAGCTCACGTATTAGCCAGGACAGAATAATTCCAAAAGGCTCAACTAAAACCAGGAAAAAGGGTGTCAAACCCAGGGCACAAACAAACAAGAGTTCCACAGGAAAATGGTAAACCAACAGTCCAAAACACAGGGGAACAGTAAACTTAACAGAAAAGAGTCCAAAACACAGAAGATGGACTTAGGTAGATTGGATGCAGAGAGGGTGATGCAAGCAGGAGGACGCTGGATCAGGCGAGGGGGAATCCAAGATGCATAGTCCTAGGGAGTCAGGCTTGTGGAGAGCACTTCGGGTTCCTCAGTGTCATCTCAGATGAGGCCAGACGATGACTGAGGGGAGACTGGGGTTTAAGTAGGGAGTGAGGCTGATTGGGAACAGGTGGGGAGTGGAGAGAAGGGAGCTTCGGGAAAGTGAGGAGTGGGTGTGGTTGGAGGAGAACCTGGTGTGACTGTGACCGGGGAAGAGAGGGGAGTGGAGAGGAAGAGGTAGAGGAGGGAAGAGAGGAAAGTGGGGAGGAGGAAGAGGTAGAGGAGGGAGCGTGGTAAGCGTGCATCAGGTGTTAGGTGAGGTGAGGTGAGATGAAGTGAGGTAAGCGCTAGGAGAGGAGGTATTCTTACAATTTTACAATTCATTTAGCTTCAGAGTGCAATGGGAGCTGAATTGCAGGCAGAAACAGTATGATTTGATCTTTTACAATGCGTCTTACTGAGCTGCAGAGTCTACGTGTATAACCTGGGGCATGGGTTCCAAAACCATAACTGAACACTCACACAGACCGTCAGCGGCAGACAAAAACACATTGTTTGTTCTTGGGCCTGTGTATGTAATGTGGCACAGAGAAAAGACTGGCTGACCTGAACTCACAAAAAACCCAATGATTAGATGGGAAATTAGATCAGAAATACTGATAGTAGTTAGGCACTGGGGAGCCATACTCAATAAATATACACTTACCAAATTCATTATATTACACAGATGTGGTGTGATTAACATATATTGAAATTGGAGTTGAGTTTTTTTGCAGTGTAATTAATGGAATTTACACAAGCCTACATCAGAACTTGAACAGCAATCAAAACAGCAGTTATATAATCAGGCCCAACTATCCATCCCAATCAGTGGGGTATTGAAATCCAGGTGAAAATGCAGCTTTGAGTGTTTGAAAATGTGCATGAAAATGTGTGTCTGCCAAATTAGTCCCTACAGGGCTAACCGGAGTGACACGACATATGTCTGTCTGAACGATCTTCATCAGACCTGGTCAGTTAATCACTCAAAAGCTACATTAGGAACTGCAGGTCTTGGGGATCAAGATACAGATCAATGTCACAGATTTCCACTGACATTGAAATATTCACTCATTACAAACACTAAATGTATTCATTTAGCAGACACTTTTATCCAAAGCGACTTACATACGTATGTCAATTGTATTACAAGTGCCTTAGTCCTCAGAACAACTTGGGGTTAGTGCCTTGCTCAAGGGCACAACGGTCGAAGCCGGATATTGAACCTACAACTTTTCAGGCTATTGCAGCCCAGCTCCTTAACCACTACGCTACCATCGCCCGAATACATGCTGCCCGACTACATGCCATGATTAGGTTGGTGCTTGTCATGGGGTCCAACGTTAAGGTGTACTGTAGTTAAGCCCAGGGCAGATGAAGTTATGGCCGCCAGAGACATAACAATCAATCAAGTTTGTTACCAAGAAGTATACATGTAGCATAATAGCACATTGATACACTATATTTAAAGCAAGCCTGGTCCTATCCCCATTCTCAAAACTGGTCATGTTATGTCTTAATATGCAGTGTACACAAACATTTGATTTATTTTTATTTTGTATGTATCCCTTATTTAACCAGGGTAGTCACACCGAGTGAGCCCTGGCTTAGAAAGAGCCCTGGCCAAGGAGCATGGTGGCTTTGAAAATAAGAATGTCCATTCTGCTGTTGAGACACAGGTGTCTTTCCCAAGTGAACCCAGGCTTTGAGAATAAGAATGTCCATTCTGCTGTTGCTAATGTGATAAAGTCACTTATTATGTGCTGGTGACACGCACGTCTGATCTTCACCCAATAAAACCACCCTTGGCCACCCAATGACCACCCTTCAGTTTGGGGTGTGAGCGGGCTGGATTATGAACTCATTGGATTTCTCTCCCTCTTCTTTGTCCTTTGTCTCTATTTCACTATTTTCTCTATTTCATCTATTTCACGTAGGGCTCCGAGAGCCATTATTTACACACGGCCGCTGGGTGTGTCAATGCGGACGCCACGTCTTCCTGCCGAGATGACACTTTAGATGGCTCAAACACCAATCAAAAATGCCAACATAATGTAGTGGCCAATTACGGCACCTAGGGCCTGGAGATGTTTGAGTTCCCTCTCTAATGGGTCTGCTCTCCATGCTCAGGGAATGACAATCATTGTGGGAGAGCACTTAGGCTGGAAGGGCTACTGTCATTTCACAGCTATCACTACAGAAAATCTTTCACTTTGATTGCATTGATTCCTGCGACACACTTGTGTGTGTGTGTGTGGGGAGTATTTCACTCTGAGCACTGAAATGTAGTTTATTCCTCTGTACTACACACACACATACACACATTCACAAGGACCTTTGTCTTCCATTTGCTGTTTTACAAGCATCAATTTCACACAAGAGGAATTGTGTAATGTCATTACCACTGGGATTAATTGCTGAAAGTGCCACCATTGCTCATTTTACAACAGCTTCTTGAGCACCCTCTCCCCTGAACAACATATAAATGGAAAGCATGCAAATGTGTACCTAATGGTGTACTATACGGGGGACAAATAAGTAGGCCGTGGGACCCTGCGCCCATCAGCCTGACCACTATTGCACAATTTGTGGGACATAATGTGACAACCAACCGTCCACCAAATACAGCCTTTTTTTTTTTTGTTTGTTTGGAACATTCCTCCGGTTGCCATTTTGTTGGCCAATGCAGTGCACCTAAAATACATTGGGGAATGCAAGTGTATAGCATCGACCCAGATTACCGAGTTTAAATCAGTTCATAGGTAACTGGGCCGTTGGGAGGAAAAAATATGCAGATATATGCGAACTTTTCACCTTATGATATGTACTTAAAACACAAAACAACAACAAAATAAAGGATTTAATTAATATGGACTGCAATCTTAGATAGACCATGATAAAATATTACATGTCCTACTTACCTGTAGTGATTGTTTTTTCCACTTACACATTCCACTTTGTAAATGGCATACTGGGAGTAGAATACAGTTGTCACGCTCTTAAAGCAATAGTTCTTTTACCCTAAAATAATGTCTTCAAACTCATTTTGATGCTACACTGACACTGAGTTTGTGATATTTTATAATTTGCGTCTAGAACGCCTGGTATTCGACTTTGTAATGTGTTGTTGTCGCGGGTAGGAGTGTGACCCTTTTTGACGCTTCCAGACTAACCGGACCTTCATCTGCATTGAACATGACTATATGAAAAAGGGGCTCATACATTATGTTACTTTAAATAGTTGTGTTATGGAAGAATCCTTTTGCTGAAAAGTACTTAATAGAAGGAGAAATGAAAAGCTCAACACTGCTTGCTCCATGGTGCATCCAATTTATTGATGAGCTGACGTTTCGGTCAGGTTGACGTTTCGGTCATTCAGACCTGACTGAAATGTCAGTTCAGCAATTAATTGGATTAATTGCACCGTGGAGCAAGCAGCGTTGTGCTTTTCTTTTCCCAAGTTGTTGGGAAGTAGCTGCAGCTGCAGTATAATCTATCAAGGTGTGCAGACTCCTCTATCTTCTGCTGAAAAGTACTTAACAGGCCAAGGTCACTGTATGCAAGTGGACGTAAATATTGTAGGTTTAGATGGGGACCATGGTGACTAGGCCCATCAATATTTTGAGTTGACAAAATTGTCCCCCCACCAATATTTTATTGAACTTCTTTGTGCTATTTGGACCGATTCCGCTAAACCTAGCTTCTGTAATCATCTTAGGAATCATGATTAGGAGTGTACAGCACGGATAGTCACATATAGCAGAATAGAATAGAAGTCACGCTATCATGATAGAATTAATCTTGCAGTCGCAATAAACAGTGGATCTGAGACATTTTTCTGTTTCTATATTCTGTATATGGAATGTATTTGTGAGTGTAGCCTACACAATGCAGAGAAATAAAAGATAAACTATGGTGCATTTCCATACTCAGTAACATAAATAATAGACTTTATAAAACCAGGGCAAACTTAACATATGCTTAGCTTCTGTTATCTGACTGAGAGCATTGACATGTAGTGGTCAAACAACGGGTACTTCATACCGTAATTATGTTTGTCTGCGCACATTTCTCTCCACACAGAGATAGTTGAACTTTCAATGTGTCCCCACCAAAGCTGAGACCAAACCAACGCCCTTGAAATAACCTCCACCTCAAATAACCTCAAAAAATAAATAAAAAATAACCTCATCCTCCAAGGGCAGTGACTGAGATGCTGCTTGTTGTGTCTGCAGCTCAGCCCTCTCTCTGGGTGCAGTGCTCTCACTTGCTGACCTGGGGCTGTGTGTGTGTGTGTGTGTGGGGGGGCTCCAGATGGAAAGACCCCCCCGGGCGAGGTTCATCTGTCTGTGGTGCGAAACAGATGTTTCAGTGACAAGGACACGAGGACCGCAGCACTGATTTTATCCGAGCTGGAAGTGATAGGTGTACAGGTATGTCAGCAAGGCCTATGGAGGGTGCTATCCTGCTTGAAACAGATCTGTGCTCAGGAGGAGATTAATTAAATCATTTAGCTACAGTTAATTTGTCTTTTGGTTTGGAAATACAGAAATACTTAAGCCATTATTTCAAGACAGTAAATCAGTATTTCGGTATAATTTCAAGATATCTAGCCATTTTGAGATATTACTGCAGTGTTTGAAGACATTTATTAATTACCCTTTAACTGACAAAATTACACATTTCAGAATACTGTATTTGTCATGAAAACTAAATTTATTTTATAAAAATAAATACAAGTATTCATATTGATTTTCTTGAGTGCTGAATAAGCATTTGAGTAACGGCCGATTCAGACAGCCACTGGGGCGTGTGTGCTACATGTCCGTGTTCCGTTGGTGCTGCGTCGCATTTCATGTGAGCGTTTGTACCAGAAACCTCTCCGATACGGCGCTGCTGTGGCCTGCTGTGGCTTAGGCTGAGTCTGCCTATTAAAACCATCTCTTTTGGCTGAGTCTGCCTATTAAAACCTTACAATGTCTTTTGGCTGAAAACGCTTCCATCATGCTTGCCTCTTGCGTGAAAAATAGGCACCTTTTCTATTTCTAGCTTGCGCGTGTTTTTCAGCCGTGTCAAGTGAGTGTCACACAGGCAGTGTGCAAGCTCTGTTACCATGGGTGGCGAAATGAAAAAGCACTCGCCACATATCTGGTGTGAATCTGGCGTTAGGCCTGATAAGGATATGGTGCCTTGATGAAACACTGGCATTGGGAAAACTAATCTGTTAACTGCAATGCTCTGCTTTGCCTAGAGACCACTGTTATGCAATGGACTAGACACTGTATGTACTTGTTTAAAGGGGTGATAGAATGATGATATAGGGTATTTTGTGCTGGTCCTAAAGGAAAGGGGTGGTTCAGGATTTTGGACATAGGACCTCATTTCCAAGTAAGCAATTGTGATATTTATCAGTGGAGACCGTTTTCAACACGTTTCATCCAGTCCTTCTAATTGCAGAGTTCGCAGGTGCTAGGCTAGCGCAAGTCAACGGTATGTGCTAGCCTGCCACTAAAGACAGTCTTACCCACTCCAGGTCTCTGAATAGGGTGTGTAACATTGGTTGGGCTGAAAATGGCATATGTGCTGTTCTATGCGCCCTAATGCAAGCCTGGTTAAAAGCCCTAGAATGAAACGAGAGGTTTTCTTCCTTTTATGGTATGCTCATGAATATTTAGATGACCTGCGTGCTGATTGGTTGGTTTACAACGAGCGAAGCTCCGGAGCAAAGACGCAAACATGGCCGACAGCACTCACTGAAACAGCCAAGGTGGAAATACTATGGAGACATAGGTGTTGAACAGCATATTTGAGCCTGAATCAGAGGAAGAATCTGAAATAGAGGAGCAACCAGTCGCCCATAGATTGGAAATGACTACTTCAGAGTGGTAAGTTTTGTCATTTACTTGAGTTTGCCACACGTAGCCCAGTTAGCTAGCTGTAATACTTGCACGTTAGTGTCGTAGACTAAGCTAAACATTGTATTAGGTTCGTATTTAGCATGGTAAGCAACAGAAGTTATTAATTTGCACACAAACAAATGTTTTACAACTTGTACCCTTGTGCAATTTTTGTCAAGATGTCCAGTTAGCTGGGCAGGAGCTCTGTGCAGTTGTAGCCTATGGCTGAAGTGAAACGAGGTCAACGAAAATATTACTAGGCCAATTCAAAAACACTTATTTATCCCCAAGGGGCAATTTACAATTTAGGCTACAATGGAGTAGAGTACAATAATCAAAAATCCTATAAATATCACTGTTTAAAATACAGTAGGTACAGTCAGTGTAATGTAATCTTGTAATTATCCTACTGACATCTGATTGAGATTATTACCTTCTTTCCATGTAGTAGCCTAATATGTGATCTTACAACTCTGGTAACTAAAACTGGAGACATTTGGTACTTTGTGCTACCTGCTCATTCAAAATTACAAAATAACAGCAGGGAAATTATGTTTGTTTTTACAGGTTATTAAAAGAATGACCCAGGTTCCTGAGGAGCTGACCTGAATGACCATCATGGCCTCAATCCGTTGTGCCTCTATATTCTTTGCAAAATGCAATGAATATTTACAGAGCTGACCATGGCCGTTTGAGAATCAGAGGAATGGAAAGGCGAGGACAATCTGATACAAGTGTTAGCAGTTACAGTATATAAATAAAATATTTTTTAACCAATACACATTCATTATTGGTTCAGCATATTGCAAAAACACAGTTTGATCAACACCACAAAATGATAAACTTTTTTTTTTCCAACAATCGTCCAGTGATACTCTGATGTAAAATATTAAAAAATAAATAGTAAAAAAAAATTGCTTTTCCACCCTGTTCTCGTTGCAGGCAATGAAGTGACTTGGCCTACAGGTCTTTGTGAGCAGGAGCTGGGGTTTCCTTAGAAGAAGCGTCCGTGTCATGATCCCCTTGTGTGTGGTGCTACGCATATGGAGGGAGCTTCCAGATACTTCAGGGCAGTACGTTGGATTAAGACCCCTTTTCGACTGAACCGTGACACATGTTCAGCAATAGCATCCTCCATGGAAGGTCTGTCAAGCTGAGCACACAAGTCCTGGGGCACAGGAATCCGCTGGACGGCATCCCAATAAGGAAGATGGTCTTTGATGATCTCGAAGAGGACAAGAAAGAGGACTTAGATTGGATACTGTAATACAGTGCATTGTAGGCTGTATACTGTACAATAAACAAATGGTATGGCCCTGAACATTGTGCTTTGTTTACAGTACTGATGATGATTTTGACACCAGTAGCATCAGGTCTAAGACAGCCTGTTGTGTGTGAATTGATAAGTTCTTTTTAGTGCCTATATTGTTGCACATTTTGATTTGTTGTTTGTGTGGTGTTATGTATGTTAACGAGAGATGCATGATGACATCATCGGCAGGGTCAGAGGTGAGGGGAGTTACCGCCAGAGAGGGGGAAGGTTCACAATAAAGAGACACGTTAACTTACAGTCGGACTCACGGGTTATTTCATAACACGACATGGTGTCAGAAGTCCTGTGAGTATGTGGAGAGAATAGACACTGTTTTGGACGTTTGGGCATCACGAGTTTGGGTCTGAAAGTTTTCTTTATCGCGTTAAAGTGTCGAAAAATTCACCGGAATGGAGGATGCACAGAGAACAGTTTGGCCGAGTGCAACATTCAACATACAACCACCGGAGAGTTTCGACTTTTCAAGACCGCAAGAGTGGGCCAAATGGATCCGAAGGTTCGAAAGATTTAATTGGCAAGTAATCTGAATGCTAGCCCGAGGAGAATCAGATTAACACTATGATATATTGTATGGGAGATGAGGCGGATGATGTTTTACGTGGATTGACGTTCACGCACGGAGCAAGGGGAACATACAGAGGCGTTCGCGATGCCTTCCAGAACTTTTTTATTGTTAAGAAGAACGTGATATATGAGCGGGCAAAATTCAACATGCGTGTACAAGGCGAAAACGAAACTGTAGACTCGTTTGTCACGGCCCTCTATGCACTAGCTGAACACTGTGACTATGGACTTCTACATGATGAACTTATCCGGAGACAGGATTGTCGTGGGGCGCCGACATTACGGCTGTCGGAGAGAATGCAGTTGGATAAGGATTTGACGCTGGAGTCAGCGATCACAAGAGCCGACAGAGCCGAGGAGGTGAAACGCCAGCAAGTCACGCTGAGAGGCTCTGGGTCAGATGCCAGTGACGGCAAAGCCATCGACAGAGTGTTCAAAGGCAGTGACAAGGCAAAAGATAGAGGTAAACCTGAACATTCTAAAGCACAATTTAGGCCTAAGCAGCATGGCGCTCAGTACAGCAAGGCAAAGAACATCCAGTGTAGTAAATGTGGTGGTTCCTCATGCCATTCAATACGTGACTGTCCTGCCAATGTTGTAAAGTGCCACTCATGCGGTAAAAGGGGACACTATCAGAGAGTGTGCACAGCACCAAAGACTGTTAACGAATAGAAGAGGAGGATGACAATGGAGTGTTTCTCGGCAGTGTCAAAGCAAATGGTGAGCCATGGATGGTTAACATAGACATTACATTACATTACATTTGGCTGACACTTTTTTAACCAAAGCGACTAACAACATGGTAAACAGTAAGTCACAATAACAATTCTCACAATTTTAGGACAGTTAAAAAAAAAAACATTAGAGTACAGTAAGAATAAGTGCATAAACATAAACAAAAGACAGGTGCCATTTAAAATTGACACAGGTGCCGATGTTACAGTTTTGCCACACACTGTATTCAAAGAGCTTTTTGATAACTCTCATGCACCTATCCTTGCTGCTGCATCCAAGCCTCTAATGGGACCTGGGAGGAATCCATTGGATGTTGTGGGTGTCACAGACATGCAGCTACGGAGAGGCGACAAAGCGGCTATGGAGGAGGTGTACATCATCAAGCACCTGCACACGGCATTGCTGGGGAGGCCAGCTATCAGCAAACTCAAGCTTGTTGCACGCCTGGACAGCATCAGCATAGAGACACTGAAAACAAGCTATCCAAAGCTGTGCACTGGTCTGGGAGAGATGCGTCAGCCATACGCCATCCGTCTGAAACCAGGCGCGGAGCCATTTTCTCTCAAGACGCCCAGGCGGATTCCACTGCCTTTAATGGACAAAGTGAACCAAGAGCGAATGGAAAGCCTTGGGGTGATCAGCAGGGTGGAGGACCCGACAGACTGGTGCGCCGGCATCGTAGTGGTGACGTAGTGGTGACACATATACGCAACTGCACCCGAAGAAGACGGGTGCAGTTGCGTATATGTGTCGACCTCACAAAGCTTAACGAGTCGGTGTGTAGAGAGAAGTACATCCTTCCTTCTGTGGAAGAAACATTAGGAAAGCTGGCAGGCACAGAAATCTTCAGCAAACTGGACGCAAACATGGGGTTCTGGCAAATACCTCTAACTGAAGATTCAGCGAAGTACACCACGTTCATAACACCTTTTGGGCGCTATCACTTCAATAGACTCCCATTCGGAATAGCCTCAGCCCCTGAGCACTTCCAGAACAGAATGGTGACGGAGGTCTCAAGAAGAACATGATTGCCGACTGCATACTGTACTGGAGAGGATCCAGAGGGCAGGTATCACATTGAACATCGATAAATGCGACCTGTCGGCAAGTGGGTGACCTTTTGGGCCATACAACTCCAGCAGCCGCATCAGCCCAGATCCGAGGAAGACAGAGGCTGTAATGAAAATGGAGCAGCCCACAAACGTGAGTGTAGTGTTAATTTCGTTAGACGAGACAAGAGGAAATATGTTCGTCAACGACCTTTTTTTTCATGACTAAGACGAGACGATGACGAGACGGCAGTAATGTCCTGAAACACTGACTAAGACTATCTTAAGATGAATTATTGTTGACTAAAAAAAGACGAGACTAAAATGTTTTGCATGAAATAAGAACTAAGATAAAATCTCTTCATTTTCGTCTACAAAATGAGAAGACAGAATATCTAGCTGTTATGTTTTCAAAATATTCAATGAGTTCATACGCTAACAGCTTTCCTGTAGGCTAGTCTACGCTTTGCTGTTGCTGCAACCCTGTGGCTGCAACACGAAACTACATGGAACAAGAACACTGGAGATTTCTGCCAGAGTTACCAACTAACTACCTAAGCTTTATGCCACAATGCTACATACCCAGAAGTTGAAGCTTCTCTCATACAAATTAACATCCACCAGAATGTCCATATTTAAAATGTTCATCATGTAATGTCAACTATTTAACTAGTTAGACTGATGATGCAAAAGTTTGCTAGCAAGTAAGCTAATATGGAAAGTTCGCTAGCAAGTTAGCTATGGCTAAGATGGAGAGTCTGTTTTGGGGAATGTGTTGTGTTTACATATCGCCATCTAGCTTAGGCGGAGTAAAACATTAATACTTTGGTCTACGACAGTGTTTCTCAAACTTTTTTCAGTTTCAGGACCACTTAACTAACCCTAGCTAAAAAAAAAAAAAAAAAAAAAGATTAGACCTACTTCAACAGTAGCCTATAATTAGTCTACACAATAGGCCTACTCACTGAACCACCTTTGCTTATTGTCTTTGCACTTTGCTTATTGTGTGGATTCATACTGTATGATTTAAACTGGCATATCTTACATAGACAGTGTTGCAGAACTGTTTTTACATACAAGTTGGTTCAATATTGCAAACAACTCATCTATATTATATTTTACCACGCCTGCTCACGGACCACTTGAGATAGCTTTATGGACCACCAGTGATTCCCGACCACACTTTGAGAAACACTGGTCTACTTAATATGACAGTGATCCAATCAAATCTTTACTGTCTATGGTCAATCCCAGCCGAAAGCTATAACTGTAGCTCGACTTACCTGTGCATGTAAACATACTGACTGACAAAAAAATCAGAATGAGTAATTATAACAGACGAGTAGCCCTGTGGACACACAATATTGTTGGAAAATTGAGATGTGTGAAACACTATTTGACTCAAATGGTAATCAGAAATAATTTGTTATAAAAAAAGACTAAAATGTGTTGACTAAAACTGACTAAGACTAAGATACCTTTAGTTTTCTTATGGCTAAAACTAGACTAAAATGACGAGAGACTTTTAGTTGACTAAAACTTGACTAACAAAAATGATATTTGAATGACTAGATATGACAAAGACTAAAAGGACATTTCGTCACAAGACTAAGACTAAGACTAAATTAAAAATAGGTGACAAAATTAACACTACGCGAGTGAGCTGAGGAGTTTTCTCGGCATCATCAACCAACTGGGGAAGTTCATCCCACAGCTGGCAGAGAGAGACAAACCTCTGCAGCAGATCTCCTCTCAAAGAAGAACTGCTGGGTGTGGGGAGTTGATCAAGCCCATGCTTTTCAGAATTTGAAAGAGGCACTCACTAGCCCACCAGTGTTGGCGATTTATGACCCCAACAGGGAGGTTAAAGTTTCGGCAGACGCTTCTTCCTATGGCCTGGGAGGAGTTCTCCTTCAACTGTGGGAGGATATGTGGAAGCCAGTAGCCTATGTGTCACGATCGCTCACACAGACTGAGCAGAGATACGCGCAGGTGGAAAAGGAGGCATTGGGACTGACCTGGGCCTGAGAGGTTCAGAAATTTCCTCATTGGCAAACACTTCACGCTAGAAACTGACCACAAACCATTGCTGAGCCTTTTGGGGTCACAAGCATTAGATGCTCTCCCCCCGCGAATCCAGCGATTTCGCATGCGGCTGATGCGCTACTCCTATTCCATTGCTCATGTGCCAGGGAAGTGTCTGGGGACAGCCGACGCACTGTCAAGGGCTCCAGTCAAGAGGGGTGCGACACCAGAGGAAAGAGATTTCCTAGAGGACTCTAACATATATGCTGATTCCATCACCGCGAACTTACCTGCAAGGTCGGAGTATCTGGACGAATTGAGAGAGCAGCTGAGGACAGACAGTGTATGTGCAAAGGTGATGCGGCTGTGTGAAGAAGGCTGGCTAGAGCACAGCATTAAGGAATCTCTACTCAAAGCATACTGGGCGGAACGTGCATTTCTTACCATTCATAAGGGACTCTTATTGAAGGGAACCAGGCTGGTAATCCCCTCAGCTATGAGAAATGATGTTCTGGCCAGACTGCATGTAGGCCACCAGGGCGTGGAAAACTGCAGAGAGCGTGCTAGACAGTCAGTGTGGTGGCCTGGCCTGAGCCAGCAGCTGAAGGAGCTGGTCCTCAACTGCCGCGGCATGCTGCAAAGAAAGGCAGAACAGCAAAGAGCCACTAATTCCATCAAGCTATCCTGACAGACCGTGGCAGAAGCTGGGAGCTGATCTTTTCATGCTGGGAAGCAAGACCTACCTGCTTGTGGTGGATTACGCATCCAGCTCACCCCTTCCAGATCGATGGATGTCATTGTCCATCTAAAGTCTATCTAAAGTCTATATTCCCGAGACGCTGGTGACCGACAACGGGCCGCAGTTCTCAGGTATGGCTTTTGCAGCATTTGCAGAGTCATATGGCTTCTGCCATATCACCAGTAGTCCAAAATTCCCACAGAGTAACGGTGAAGCTGAGCAGGGGTCAAGACCATCAAGGAGCTTCTCAAAAAGGCAGCAGACCCCTGCCTTGCTCTGCTGTCATACAGAGCCACGCTGCAGAACGGGTACAGCCCAGCCCAACTCTTGATGGTCGAGGCGCCTTCGCACAACTGTGCCAACACTTCCGGCATTGCTTGACCCTGCTCTTCCCGACAGCGGAACTGTGGCAGTGAGAGAAAGGGTGAAAAGAACAATAGACGCTCAACACTACAACAGGCGTCATCGCACGCGCAACCTCAATGATCTCCCACCAGGACAAGAGGTGTGGGTAACAGACCAAAGAACACCTGGAACAGTGATCAGCAGCCACAACACCCCACGTTCCTACCTTGTGGATGCACCTCACGGAACAGTGAGACGCAATCGCCATCACCTGATTCCCATGGGGGCATCTCCAGAGCAGAACAGCGGAGCAACGCAACAGCCGCCACCATCAGATGGCATTCCTGAGCAGACACCTGCAGAATCACAGACTGTTCGTAATCTGCCATCTACTCCTAGAACGAGGTCTGGGAGAGCTGTGGTGAAACCAACAAGGTTGGACTTGTAAAGACATAGGTTTCTGAAAAGAGAACACACATGCATGTTCTCAATGATCTGTGTTTAAAAAAAAAAATGGGAAAGTTTTTTCAGTTATGTCTACATGTTAATAGGGTAAATGCATATTTTGATATTTTGGTATTTGTGTTCAGAAACTGAAATATACCATGTGGAAAAAGGAAAATACAGTTTACAGTATGAGGTTACAGCAGTGATAAGTTTACATAAAGTAAGACAGAGATATAGGTTGAATGTATTTGGGACTGGTTGGTGTTTAGCTACAGATCTTTCCAACAAAAGAGGCAGAATAATCCTCTAAGGTCTGAGGAATCAACTGGTAGTCCACCCAGTGATTCTAGAAAGGGAGATGTGGTGTTATGTATGTTAACGAGAGATGCATGATGACATCATCGGCAGGGTCAGAGGTGAGGGGAGTTACCGCCAGAGAGGGGGAAGGTTCACAATAAAGAGACACGTTAACTTACAGTCGGACTCACGGGTTATTTCATAACACGACAGTTTGTAATAAAAACATATATTTTATTAAACTTACAAATTGTTTGGCAAGTCTGTACATAGTTTCTCCTTGGCTGTCTTCTGTTGTGGGGACTCATTCTCATTGAAGTGCATGGCTGCTAGATAAAACCTAATCCAAACAACAGAAATGTTGTAACACAAGTGAGTCACTTTTGCATGCACACACCAAGCTGTTAACTCACAGCAAAAGCATTTGCTAATATTCTAAGCCCCGCAAGATGCCACACTTGGAGCACCTGTTTGGCATGCTGCCGTTCTTGTAATGTTCTAAAATAAGAACGTGCAAATAAATCCATTGTATCTAGACAACACGGTTTTCAACATATCGACTAGATATCATTTGAATTGATAACGTGAAGTTGTTTCCACTTCTGACGTCAAAAACGTATGTGTTATATGGGTATGGGCAACCAAACTATCGTGTTACTCAGCTTCAGTTAGCCATCTTGCTGAGAACATAACCGGTCAGAGATCTCGACAAACATGCATAGTAAAATGTAGGTTAAAATGACAACACAGGTTTTATCCGAATGACACACAGGAAAATTAAATAGCCTTGCCAATGAACTAAATCACACATTCTACTTGCTAGATACACGTTAGCATGGCTAATAACTGCTTAGCGACAAAATAATACTTACAGCATGCGGTTGTATGATGACCTTACGGTCGTCAGCCCCTCGTTTTAATAACAGCAGCTTAGCAAATCCTGCTTAACTGTACAAGGTTTTGAAAACTGCCTTCGGTGAAATGTTTTGCAAATTAATAACGGAGTGTCGAACTTTTCAGGGATCTTCTGGTAGAAAAACATTATCCATGCCCCTCGAACTTTTGAATCCTTGAGAAGACTATGGAAAGTCTCAGCTTTCTTTGTAGCCTAAGTTTCAGCCTGGAACACTGCATTTACAGTGGGCAGTGCTTCGACTTGGCCAGCTTCACTCGCGGTCCGCGCGTGGGATCACGCGGTATCACGCGAACTTTAATTTGTATTTTTCCAGTGAGACGCTGCAACAACCCAAACAACCGTAGATGGCTCAAGTGAGCAGGGTGTCTCAGAAAAAGAAATGGAGCCTGGAAAACCCTACACAGACTTCACTACAGACTTTAGCAGACTGGTTTAGAAATAATGTAATAGCCAGAAATATGCCTGCCCTGCCCTAATAAAGAAATATTTGGTTAACTGCGAGTGAATCCCGCTTGCAGTCAGAGAGACGAGGGACAAATTAAACATTCTGGTTTTCTCCGAAAGTGCAACGATGATAGACAGACATCATTTGGACAACATATAGAGTAATAACCTCCATTGCTCAGTCAAATGCCTTCCTGTTACGGCCCTGTTATCACGGAGTTACAGGCGATAAACGATTTTTGATGGTCACAAGTTTACTTCATTAGGGACTGTTCGTTATTTATTTAAGGGGCTACCGGAGGAGTTTTGGGAGCATTAGTCCAAAAAGGCGCGGACCCTCCCTCGCCAGCAATACATTTTTCTATGACCCTCCAAAGTGATTATGAAAAATCACTGTCAACTTTTTCCGGTTTATCGCCTACTGTATTTTAACGTTTTCACATATTTGGCCATAAGCCGTTTATCATAGGCTATCACGGTAAAACCAAACTACAAAGGCTTAACACTTTAACAGGGGAATTAATTGGGCATGAATCATACTGAACGCTATTTCGCTACCTTAGAATAATAAGGTTCTATCTGCGCTTTTGAGTAGGTACAACCGGACGATTGAAATGGGGATCTAATGAAACATTCGGTTTTCTCCGAAAGTGCAACGATGATAGACAGTCATCATTTGACAAAACATGGAGCATATTAACCTCCGTTGCTCAGCCAAATGCCTTCCTGTTATGTCCTGGTATCACGGAGTTACAAGTTTATAAACGATTTTTGATGGTCACAAGTTTATTTCATTAGCGGTTTATTTTTTGGATTATTAAAGAGTGTTTTTCATTTAAAGGTTTGACTTTGTGCTTATTCAGTAGAGCATTTAGTGCTCTCCCAATCCCAGACGTTCACATTGCATGTTTGTTTGTAATGGATGCAACCGCGAGATAGGCTGCGCATTTGACAATGAGTTGTTAACAGAACCAAGACATATAGCCCAGCAGCAATCTAGGGACTGATCGTTATTTATTGAAGGCCACCGGAGAAATTTTGAGTGCTTCAGTTGGAAGTTGCATGACCCTCTCTTGCCTGCTAGAAATTGTTCAATGACCCTCCGACGGAATTGTTAAAAAAGACATGACCCTCCCCTGCCAATTGTCTTCCGCCCCCCACAGCCACAAACTTTGTGATAACGTTCTTAAATCAATCTTTCCCGTGAGCTTGCATGCTACCAGTCCTTCCTTTTCAAATGTGTTGCTCTGTTTGCAATAATTTCACAAATAATCATATGTGATTAATAGTATGACAAATAATTCCTGTGCACGGGGACCAAAACAATGCATGCCAACTTTTTTTCCGTGTTTATCACGTATTTTAACTTTCCCCGCTGTCTTGCCGCTTTTAATGTTTTCCAGAATATCCCATATTTTAATACTCTCAAACAGCCCTGCCATCGGCCTGTCTCTGTGTTGCCCTGTTGCTACCCCTTGCCCTTCCAACTAAACAGATGTCTTCAAATCATCGTTTTCCTTGCTTGAAGGCAAACTTAGAGTGATGTTAACCTATTTCAGTTTAACGGCTGATTGTCGTGAGAGCACGATTCATTGGCTTTGCATGTTCGGCCTTATGTCTACGTGCACCTGAGGCTACTCAGCTGCAAGAGAAATAATTTCCCCTGTTTGTATGTTCACTGCAGGTTGGCCTACCATAACTTACCAACTCTGCACTGTAGACTGGCTATTTATATTTTTCTGTGAAATAAGCAAATGTATTTGTTCAACTTTATGAAGCAGAATTACGATAGGGTACTTGGAACATAATACATTTGACAAAGGACAGATGAATGTTGCTAGTGACAAAATATTAACTTTCAGTGTTTTACGATGTTTTTGTCATGGGGAAGTGTTTTTCCCCATGCATTTATTCTAGGTTACTGTCAGTGACTGCCGTGGAGAGAAGCATTGGGCATACCCGTGCCGTTCCGTCCACAGCTCTTCAGTTCTGACAAAGCCAAAATTACTCCTTTTGAAACAATGAGTGCAGGAAGCGGCGTTTGTATGGTTATATTGCTTGATGGGGGTCCCAAGCAGCTTTCAGCCATAAGGCTACTTTGAGAACATTTCAATTCACCCGACACTAATATTCAAAATGTTGAAAACTATTTTTCGCATAGCCTATAAAGCAGTTTAATTAAATGGAATGTTAGTTGTAAACAAACAAGCTACTTGGTGAGGCTTGGCCTCACAGATGCTTCGGCCTTAGATGGCAGGAAAAATCTTCACGATAGGCCTATTAACTAACCACCCGATTCACGTTGGCTGGGGGGAAGGGGGGCTATCAGACAATTGTGCCCAGTTAATCCGGCCCTTCCCCCAAAAAATCACACCTTCCCACCTCTGACAGCTTAAAAGAAGTCAAGAGGACTCCTTCCTCACAAACCTATTCACAAACCTGGATTTGAAATCCTATGCAGCTACAGGAGCTTCCAATCGCGAGGAAGCAATTTTGCATTCATAAAAGGGATGCAATAACGCCACCAACAACAACCAAAACTACTCATTGTTAACATGTAAATGAAATGTAACGTTTCATTGTGAATCAAATTAAAATGTTCTCCTCTTTGCAAACGTAGCCTAGGGATATGGTGACAGATTCGTTTAATAATGTTGCAAAGGTAGGCTACTGCATCAATCCATAGGCCTATGTTTCATTAGGCTACTAAGCTATTTGTTTTGCCTTACTCTTTATTCATTTAGGCTAGGCCTTTTATTCAGTTATTAATCATCTTCCGCCCTTTGCACTACTTACTTGAGTATTCTCCGACCTGTCACCTCACCTGTCACCTCGGAAGTCAGGTGTTTGGAATTCCCGCATTACAATCGCCAGCCAATCAAGGTGGTCACTTCAGTCAAGCTCGTGCATGAGTAATGACGCCATCCATATACGAAGACTCACTCCTAGTTTAGGAGTTGTCTGAAAGGCTTTGTGAATAACTTTAAGAGAAAACTCCAATCTAAAATCTTTAAGTGCGATTTAGGAGTAGCCTACTCCTAGTAGTAAGATAAAGCCTTTGTGAATAGCCCTCCACGGCCCCAGTTATTCATCATGTTCCGTCCTTGTGTAGCGCCACGCATTCTGAGACCTGTCACTCATCATCGTAAGGGAGGTGTTTGGAATCATGCCCGCGTTACAATCATCAGCCAATCAGCCAATCAAGGTGGTCAAGATGCAAATTAATGATGATTACATTGTTATTTAAGAACATGCAGTGTGCGTGAGGGTACAAAAACAGCTCGTAAAAAGCATCATAGCAAAGCTGTTATTTACCACAAACAAGACAACATTCATTCAGGCCTTCTGTTGAAGAATTTTTGAAGCAGAAATACAGAAGCAGAAGCAAAGCTACCCACAAAAAGCCTGGGCCTTCTATTGAAGAATTTTTATATAAAGCCTGCTGACAGTAATCCTCCTGCCCCTGATAGGCCTACCACAGCTGTGGATAGTGTGGAATGTTCAAGTAATAACACAATCCAATGTGTGTCTCAATTGTCCCCGCTGACCACCTCACACATTTCTCTAGATTTTGCAAAACGAACTTACATGACACAATGCCATAAAATATGCCAGTTTTAGGACACAGAATAATGTTTGTAATGATACCAGGTAGGCCAGGTATTGTCGAAGGTGCATGGTGAAGTGAAATTCTTACTTTGGAAAACAAACATTTGCCGATATCATCGTCATCATCAGAATATTGCAACAGATTCTGTGTTCTGGACTGTAGGTAACTTGTTAAGCCAGTGGTTCTCAAACTTTTATTTCATTCCCCACTTTGATCAAGGGTCATGACTGATGATAGTGGAGATAACGCGGTTATCGATGCTTTGCAAGTCAGCATCTTTGACGGTAGTCTATTAAAATATAAGTTTTCGATGTCCCAAACGGAGAGCCATACTTTATTGTTTTTAACGATCTCTATGCTACTCACAAAAATGTAGGCATGGGGACATGATGAAGTAGGTTATCCAACTGTCGTGTGTTAAATTATTGTGATTACGAGCCAGTGGTTTTCAAACATTATGCGTGACTCTGACATCTAACTAACTGCAACAGGCTCATATCGTCCCCGTATGCAAATAGCTATTCGTTTTAACTATTATTTTTATGATAGTATGAAGTGCTTTTTCTATAGGCTACTATCTTAATCTTGGAATATGGGGAGGGAAGTGGCGCGTCTGCAGTCAGCCAAATATGAATGTAATTCTTCGGCATAAAGCAGATGTAATTGTTTATTGTACAGAAACATAAAAATGACATGTCAAGCAGTCAATTGACTACATTGCAGTCAAGAAGTAGGGCAAATTAATTTACGAAACCAAAACGTGGGTCATAGTTGTCTAAGCCTCTATTGCATAGCCTGTTAAAAACGTTGCCAGATAGTATTAAATCGGCAACAACATCGTTTTCTGCAGAAGCCTACCCAAGGCTACAGATTAATTCTGAACAGTTATTTCTCTACTGGCTCAATTATCACACCACTGTTTTGATTTTGCGTGTTGCGTTAACCCCAACACTGACAATAATAATGTAGACAGCAAATTTCGATTTCGATTTTCGTGTAGTCAAGCCTTAAGCCATACCCAAGTAGCCTAAATCGAGGTAATGTTTAATTATGCATGATTTATTTTGTTATTGAATTCGTAGGCTGGGATTACTCTCGGCAACAATTATGTAAGGGACGGCAGGCAGAGCGATGTACAGTGGCAGAGCGACGCACAGTGGCTGAAAGTGGTACTAAAGCTTCACGCAGCTTCCGCCCCGGCGTAACGCGCCGAATGAAGTGGTCATTTGAAAGCGATGCCCACTGTACGACCGTGGCTCATTTTCGATATCCTTGAAGAACTGTCTGCTTTATAATTCCTGTGGAAGTAAACGAGCAGGCAGCTAAACTAGTGTTTGTCTCATCTTCGCTCTCCATTCACGTTCCTTGGCTCAGAGCACCAGTGGGCTGGTCTGTATGTAAATTTTGAGGCGTGACACATGTACAGGCCAGAGCCAAATAAGGTACCACCTGCGAGTTTGCGTAAACTCGCAGCTTCATTTGGATTCGCCCGTTTTATGACGGGAGTTTCGAATTGTGAGATTTGCATAGAGTGGTGAAGTCCCGCCCCTTCTACTTCCGGTCCATGGGACCTATCTTTCAAAAAATTATGAACGGGAGTTAATGGAGAGATAACAACTATTTTTTGGTCCAGTTTGAATTTTGCCACAAATTTCACATATGATGTGTGTGAATTTAAAAGATAATTTTTCACGTCAAGAAAGTACTGTTGTTCGATAGACTTCAAAAGTTATGTTGGTTTTGTGCGAATCCACTCAGTGGACTACAGTACATCTCTCGTCTCGAACGATGTACGTCACCAACGTAATGAAACGATAAGAGCTGTTATGCTAGTTAACGGTTGCATCTTGCTGCCTGCTATGTCACTTAACAGTATGTGATGTACAGTCTATGGACGAATACAACCTGATGTGTTTAATCCTCTGACTCATGGTATTTTCTTCGGCAAGGAAAGCCCAATTAAGACCTGTTGCTGGTATGCTTGTACAATCTAGTGTGGCTGTGAATGAGCTAACGTCACTAGCGTGACTGATGGGTTTGTAGTCATTGGAATTACGATCTTTCACAATGTTGTAATTCAATAGTTACGAAACAAACTGCAAATGTCTTTACATGAAAAATTGTCTTTAAAATCGACAAACATCATATGGGTAATTCAAGGCACAAGTCAACCGGGACCAGAAAATAATTTCTTTTTCGCCATAGACTGCCGTTCAAATTTTTTTGAAAGATAGGTATCATGGAGGCAAACGGAAGGGGCGGGACTTCACCCTCTATAGGAAGGAGGTGTCGGTGGGGTTTTGAAGTTCTCTGTATGTCCATTTCACCCACTGAACTATCACTATTCATCTATGACAAAGTAAACTCGGTTTTGCATTCTATGACCCCTTTAACTTATGAAAAGCAATTGCCTCAAGTTCACTGGGTGCACAAAGTTTCAAGCCTGGGTGCCATTCCGAACTTAGTCCCGCCCCACGGGAAGTTCGGTCTGGCATTGCTCCATTGTGGTGGAAGTATGCTCGCCATAAATCGGGTGGACCAATCAAATCAGGCTTTACGATGATGGACAGGTGAGCAACAGCGCCTGGTCTATCACGTCATCTGAGCACGCTTAGATTAGGCTTATGTTTGAAACAAAAACGCTGTGGCTAGAAGGATACATGGCCTTTAAGACCCCATATGGAAAATTCATATTATTTAATGAGGTTGTATCACTGAAAACGATTATTTTTGAAAACTTTGGCCAAAGTTGAGATGTGGGAAAACTGGTGGTTTCACTTTCATCAAGGGAAAACAGGGCTGTTGCATTGCGACATGTTCCCTCGTTCGTTTGAAATCTCTGATTGACCACCTGTTCGAGGGATTTGCGACAGCCTTTCCCAGCTGTTTAACATGTTTGTAGCATATCACTGTTCAACAGAATTATTTTTAAAAATGGAGGGGATATAGGAGCAGAAGGATGGTTCGTGTGTTTTCTTCCTACACCTCACGGTAAGCTATTTTGTTGCTCTGATTGGTTAGGTCTATCCAATTGAGTGCAGAGGCATTCCCCCCCTGTATCGGTTGAAACACGCCCCATAATTATGTCCCAATGGAGCAGTATCAGACTCATATTCTGACTAGAATTTGAGGATGACAACGTCAGGCTACAAAGTTTCTTCTTAACCAAAGGAAATAAAAGCGTGATATTTTGAACATCTCATTATATTAAGTGTGTGTGTGTGTGTGTGTGCATTATTTTCTGTTGGCAGCCACAATTAGTTACAAAGCATTAGTTCTATAGACATTTGGATTATGTCTATGCATTAACATCCAAATGCCTGCTAATAATGAGATAACACCTGGAAATGAAGTGATCTTATCTTGAAATAACATTACAAACAAAATAATGAGACATCTTAAAATAAGGGAACGTTATCTATTGGGAGCATGAAGACTATTGTGTAGTCACCGACGTCAGACTACCAGCAAAATCTTTTCATCACAGGAAGATATTTCAGAAACTTCTTCAGTTATACAGAGGTGTGGGACCCTGTGGCAGAAGATGCTATTGGATTCCCTTCCCTGTCAGGTCACTTGTAATTGCTTTGAGAGCAGACCGCTGCTTAAGGGCGCTGCTACAGATGTCTGTGTTTTCCTCCTTCTCCTCCCCAGGGGTGTGTGGGTCCTGAACTTCAGTACACACACACACACAAACCTCAGTACACACACACTGGGACAGACAAACACACTTAACGCGGATACACCGGTGACGTCCGTTGCTCTTTGAGAGGCCGGGCAGGCCTGATATCATTGTGTTTGTTTTTCTCCTTCTCCCTATTCATGCTCTAGCCTTGCTTGCGCAGCGCAAGCCCCACACTTCATCCCTTTCATCTAATTTGGTCTAATTAAGAACGGGGCAAACCCTGGATGCAGCCGTCACATGCACTTCAGAAAGCATACCACGCAGGTCGAGGTTTGATAGCAGCTGCCAAATACCACTTCAAGGCGTGGAAGGTATGCACATCCCTGTATTCAAAAGACAGCATGGAGCCCATGATGATGCAAGCTTTGTGGTTGTGTTCTGTGGATACCAGAGCCCTTGTTTACCACAGTGTGATCTGCGGCTAAGAGCAAGCACTATGATAATACTTGGGTTGTCATTGTCTCCATTTAAGAAAATCATGTCCTTGTGCTCTTCTCCTCCTCTCCTTGTGTGCATAAAGCACAGTCCACACTTGTGGAGTTCAAAAACAACTCTGAGGGCTTGCACACACTTTTCAGAGAAACTACTAGAAGTGATCTAAGTCACGTCTTCCCGCCAGCCGTACATGAGACAGATGTGCGGATTGACACTTGTAGGTTTGTTCAAAGTTGTTTTCACATATACTGTATACTGTACATTCATACATACAGTACATACATACAAATATACATACTGTATATACACACAAACACACACACATACACACACACATTACAAAACTTGCAATTGTTAGTATGACACCCTCCCCATGAGGCCCTTGAGATTGACCGTGAAGTGCAATCATGATGAATTCTTGGGCTGCCATCAGGACTGCAGGAAGCCACGTGTTTGTGCTCAGTGTGAAGTGTGACTGAAAGCCGCAGCTGCCATCTTTGACTCTTTTCTTCTCATTTCACCGCTCAGCACGGCACGGCACAGCACAGCACAGCGCCCACACACTGGCAATTACACAAATCCCATTTGATTCCATCAGCTCACGTGAAACAACACTCGTGTCCGTCTCCTGGCCAGGCCAGGACCAGGACGTTAGAGATATTAAAAATTCATCCCCCATCAGCGTATGTAGCACCTTAGTCATTAACGACTTGCCCTTTGAAGTGGAGATCAAGGGTTAATCATGACTGTGGCAAAATGCAGGAGAGGCATATTTGTCTGGCGTTTTGAAATGGATGATTCAGTTTTTCTTTCAGGCACCAATTAATGTAAAATCAGTTAGTCTGAAGTGGGACATTGGTAGACTACAGATATTGAAGTACTGTCAGAAAAAGGTTGAAAGTTACATAAAAATTTCATCAAAACATCTTGGCAGATGTCATACTCTGTCCTGAATGGTCTGACTGTCAGTGCTTCTTTGCAGGTCTCACTCCTTACAGTGTTAGATGCCAATGGGCTCTAAATTCATATGACAAAACATTGAGCAAAGGGCACTGACTAACTTATGTGTAATGTAGCAAAATGTTTTATCCAAGTTATTAGCTTTAGTTCAATTAGCTTTAGTTCATGTGCAGTGGACTAATTGACATCAAATGACATGCTAATGCTAATATGCTGTCTTATTGTGCTGTACATGCTGTAGGCTAATGCTAACTTAGCATTAGCCGTCATACTGTGCTGTAGGCTAATGCTAACTTAGCACAGTAGCATGAACATGAACAACAAAAACAGTTTAATCTGTAAGGTGTGTTTTCCACCGCTGCTGCCTCAGCTTCTTCAACTGCCATCATCACGAGTTTGAATGGTCCCGCCGACCCTCTTCTACCGTAAGCTACATTAAAATGTGGAATGGGACGCAGTGACTGTGTATACTTGAGATGAAATTATGTGAGACGCATGGTGACATTTCCATCCACAATTTAATTACCATGAACAAACGCACAAGGTCTTTAAACTCCAGACCTCTCAAGTCTCACGCATTGAGCGTGAGGCACGCATTTCAATGACTTCACACGCCACACATGGCATTTCTCACTCCGAAAAATTATTAACTTGCCCGCACAGAAATTTCTATAAGGGCTATACATGTATTTTACAAACGTGTCACTCAACGTTGCTGTCTGTGCGCTCATTCAGTTCAGAGAGCTGCTGTTCAGTTACTAACCTATCGGCAAATCAGAACCAATCAGGAAATCGTTTTGTTTTGATGTGGGTCCGCAATGTGGAGACTGCTGGTCAGCGGAGTCGTGGAGTGAAATTAGGCCCGGTGCTTCGTCTCATAGCCTAATTTGCTGCGCAGTTCATCAAGATACCGCGGACCGACAAAAAAGAAAACAAACGTTTCTGCTATCGATATCATTAAACATGGAGCCATACAATAAAGTAGTGGTAGGCTATGAGCGTTCATTCAATGCAGGTGTCTGCGCGAGAGAAACTGAAACTAGGCCTAATCGATAACGTTGGTATCAAAGCTCCGCTTCAACCTGTTGAATGCTATTTAATTATTTAACGACACTGGAACCTCCACAGAAACAGAGCAAAGACTGTATAATACACTGGATAGCACTGAGTATTGTATAGTCAAATTTGAATATAACGTGGCCAAAAGCTATTGTAGCCTTCTTTCTATCTATTAAAGATCAACAGATCAGTGATTTACGCCTATCTGCTCGCCAAAAAAGCTGGGATTGTGTTTCCTGAATCCTTACATTCAGGCATTCAAATTAAACTTCATTAACAAAACATGTATTGTTTTTCTCCATTTCCTACCAATGTATGATGCTTGCATGAGGGAAACATCCCAAAACAATAGCACCCATATAATACTTGCTGTTTTGAGAAGTATTTCTTTTCTTATGCAAGCATCATGCAACCATGCAAAAGCAATGAAACTAATTATATCTTACATTAGTAAAGCAGTCCTCTGACGTGCATGTCACAAAACATTTAAGTGAAAGTGCATGTATAACAATATAGGCATAATAATGATTGTGATAATGATAATGACAATTTGATTTGGAGGGAGTGGGGTTGGGTATGTGTAGATGAGCTCTATGACCCCAAAGTCTGCCATGACTCAGGTCAAAGACATTTGAGAAAGGCTGGTCTACATAACCTGCATCAGATTGAGGTTTGCAGTGATGCGCCTGAAGGCACGGGTTGAGGACCCAGTCAGTTACATCACAATATGCACATTTGTTTAAATTCATACCTACGTAATCACCATGACCAAAATTGTACTTTTTTTTTTACTTTGAATCTTGAAAAACCTACCTATACTGACCCATTTTTTAAATTTTTTTTGGCTGTTACTGCAAACAAGAATATTTTTAAGGATGGCCTCATGACTGTGAAAATGGCTGACATTGAACCACAGTGCTTTAAATGGGAGCCCCCAGTATCAGTCATCAAGGCATCAAAATCTGCCACAAACACAACACACAACATCACTCATAAACACACACACACACACGGACAGAACCACCACTGTTCAAGAGAACATTTTGGGGCTAAATTTGTCTCATTTGGTTGTTTTCTGTTTGTTTAGAGCAGAATGAGCCACTGCTGTTCAAAGGGCCTATTTGGGTGAAATTATTATTATTTATTATTATTTACTATATGGTTCTAGAATAAATAAAACAGTGTGTTTGAAATAATGGAATTTGTGCTCTCTCATGAAGCTGGGTCTATGGGACATGGGGAGGGTGGGTCTCTGTTGATCGGGGGAGGGGGCGTGGCGCCACAATTAGTTCAAGCAGACGTAGGACTTTCATGTACTTCGATCAGGGGGGAGGGGGCGTGGGACTGTGCCAATGCCACGCCCCCTCCCCCCTGAGAAACAAAGTCTCACTCCTTGCAAACTTCAAAACTTGAGAGCCCTGTTAAACTCTACTTAGGAGATGCTCATGTGCGTGTGGCTGTGTGTGTTTGTAGGTGTGTGTGTGTTTGTGTGTGTAGAAAGGATGGTGGGCACGTTTTACTTTCCATACTCAGGTGGAAACAACATGAACTCTTCCTCTCCCTCTGTTTGTGTCATTATTCCTATTAGTTCAGACCGCTAAGGCCACACACTTTATTTCCAGCTGAATGAGCCATGTGTGAGAATAGTATTGTCTTTTTTCACTGCTTCTACTGAGCTCGTATACATGTGGGCCCTGGCATTCATAATTGTCATTCAAAACCACAATAATGTCTGAGATGGGTTTGAGTTGGTCTAAGATGTGATTTAGTTGCTTATAGGTCATCCTTCAAGTCACCCTAGTTTTTGCAAATGTCCTTGTTTTTCTGAAAAAAAGTCCTTTTCGGTCTGACCAGGTAAATGGCTGGCCTTTCAGTATTTTTTTTCACTCACTAGTTTTTTCACTAAGGACAACCAAAGGAGAACCAAAGATGGTATAGATGACATCTCTCTCTCTCTCTCTCTCTCTCTCTCTCTCACATGCACACACACAAACACACACACACACATACACACACAAGTGCTAGTGTAATTAAACTCACAAGAATATTGTCCATGTCATTGTTAGTGTTTGTGCTCTTTCCAACAGAACACCCACATGATGTGGGCCACATCTATTATAATTTGTTTCCATACAGCCCACACCTCCCCCTTACATCTTCCAAAAAGATGGTCAGGGCTTGGCAAACACTTCCGAGTGTGGCACTGTTATTGCAGTTCTGCTTGAAGCCTGATGGGGGCAGTAGAGATCTGATGTCAGGAGTGGCTCTGTCTAAGCTGGACACCTGCTGAGCGATGATAGCTACACAGGATTCTCTGGAGCAGACAGAACAAGATGAGGCAACCAGTTTGTTTTTCAGATCAGTTCCCAGAGAGGGAGAGAGAGAGAGAGAGAGAAGGATCAGGCAATAGCAATCTGTTGACACTCTGTTTACATTGTAAAATGCAAACATGATCACATATTGGGGGTTTGTATGAGAATTGGGTCAAGTTATGTCAAAAGAGAGTTGAAAGTTAGTGAACTAATCAACAACACAGACTCAGTCTTAGAGTTAGGTTTAGATGACAACCGTATTAAATATGTATTTCATATTTGTCTAATAGCTGCTATTTTTTTGTTGACAGTCACATAATAGGATATTATCTATTATATATTATAAATATATTATCAAGTCCAGGGGATGCTGTTGTGGTCAGAAATCACAGATTCACTTCCCTGATTCGAGAGTCAAGCAATCCACCCATCTGTTTGTCTGACCACTAAGCATAGTCAGTTTGATTTGTTGCAAGTGTTTTTGGAGTACATACTGTAGCTGCTGCAGAGATCTAATGCACACACACATACACACACACACACACACACACACACATATGCACAAACTCACACTACACACACACACTCTCTCTCTCTCTCTCTCTCTCTCACACACACACACACACACACAAACACACGTACAGTATGCACAAACTCACACAACACACACACACACACACACACAGCACACCCCCACCACGGCTAGTGTCACAGCACAGTAAGACGCTCCTCTGGGTGGGAAGGGTATGCAACAGATGGGCTTCAACTCAAAGAGACATCTGCTTCATATGATGCCAGAGCCAGGCCCAAATGCTATCATTAATATTAGTTTTATTAGCTTAATTAGCTTTAAAATGACAGACAGTGACCATATGAAGACATAACTGCCATTTCTTTGTCGTGATACATATTACAATCTCCATGTAACTTTCTGAATGGTGGGAAATATAGTTAACACAGAGGAGATAACACATCAACACATTATTTAATTCTGGGACTTCATGGAATGCCTTGTTCAGTGAGTGACCTTGATGACTAGATGCTAATTAGGTGGTAATATCTCTAACTGTTTAATGTGTGCTGACTGCTGTGTGTGTGTGTGTGGGGGGGGTCACAGTGATCTGTAGCGCTTTCCTCTCTACTGACGTATTCACAGGCCTCAGTGCACTGTATGAGTTATTGTCGAAAGATGTGGTATGTTATTGGTGTGTTGTGGTATGTTATTGGTGTGGTGATGAAGTCCTGAATAGGTAACAGTCTTTGGCGTAGGCCCCGTCTCGGATCCGTCCAGCGATGAGCGGATCTCCTCTCCTGCCGATGGATGAAGGCAGGGACCTACCCTACAACAAGACGGGGACCAACTGGCGGTGGCTGAAGGAAGATGATGCGGTAGGCAAGCCATGCCCGATGAACTGCTGGCAGTGGTGGCTGGAGGGGAGGTGGAGGGGACGTCAAAGTCGGCGTACTGAGAAGCAGAAGAAGTGTTAGGTGGAACAGATTTAAAGTGCCCACTGAACAATTATATGATGACTGTATTGCATGATATTCTCAGGGTCCCTGCAATATAAATGGTACTGACAGTAGTTTTGAGAACATGCCGGGACCAAGTAAGCCCATGACATTCTCTATTCCTGTATTGACAAGAAATAGAACACAAATGCATCGAGCTTATAGGGTAAACCAGTCCAATCTCCTACCCGTACCACATCAACCTCAGATTTCCCCCATGGATCATATTTCCCCAACACTTACAGCAAAACTAGTACTCCTAAATATCAGATCTCTTTCAAACAAATCATTCTTAATTTATGATCTAATTTCCACACACAACCTTGATTTTTTACTTTTAACTGAGACATGGTTAGATCAAGCAAACAGTGCTGCTACTCTCATCGAATCAGCTCCCCCAAATTTCAGTTTTTTGAATGCTACCAGAGCAAATAAAAGAGGTGGGGGATAGCCACAATTTTCAAGACTTTACTTCATTTGAATATCTGTGTGCATGCATTAAGTCTTCTCCTCAGATTTTATTACTGACAATTTACAGGCCTCCAAAACATTCAGCTAAAGTTTTTCTTGAAGAGCTAGGTGAACTGCTATCAGTTGTTTGCATAGAGTTTGACTGTTAAAGACCTAGCCTTATCTGATCATTTCTGCGTGTAAAAAGGAGAATCATAAATGATCAGACAAGTGCTCTCTTTGAGCAAGCACTTTCACTAAAGTCAAGTCAACTGTCAGACTCTGAAGACTTATTTGATCACTTTAATGCAAAAATGGCAAACATTATGGATGACATTGCTCCATAGAACTGACCACATTACTCCAATTCTTAAGTCCTTGCACTGGCTTTCAGTAAGTCACAGAATTTACTTTAAAACACTATTGCTTGTTTATAAATCAGTACATGGAGCAGGACCTAAATACTTGTCAGACATGCTTCAGCAGTACACACCTTCTCGTCCTCTCAGGTCCCAGGTGAAAAACCTGCTAGTAAAACCTACAGTTAGAACTAAACATGGTGAAGCAGCTTTTAGCTGTTATGCGGCTCAGCTGTGGAACCAACTTTCGGATGACATCAAAAAGGCCCCAACTGTAGCCAGTTTTAAATATAGACTTAAAACTGTTCTCAGATGCTTTCTGCTAACTGTGCCGAGTTACAAATTCTGAATCTGCCTTGATAATTATTCTACCTTGTCTTTTATTACTTTTTTTTTACTACTTTTGCCTTTGTTTTGCTTACTAATTATTCTTTATTTTTAAATGATTTTACCTTGTGTTTTATGTTTTCTTTTTATTATGATCTTTACCTTTTAACTATTCTTTGACTATATTGCCCTTCTATGCTTTTATTTGTTATTATTGTTTTGTTTTGTTTATGTAAAGCACATTGAATGACCTCTGTGTATGAAATGCGCTATATAAATAAACTTGACTTGACTTGACTTGACTTGAATTCCTATAGCCTAGCGCTGATTGAATGAGTGAATGATCAGATTGCAGGGCTTTCCCAAAAAGTAGGCAAAGCTAAGATTGGCTCCATGAAAGCATGGGAGGAGTAAAGGCTACACTACAAGTCTTCCTAGTAGAACTTTTGCTGAAGCTATCATTTCCTTTTTTCCTGGTTTGAACTGTTGGTCGGTCACTCAACTGGCCTCCATTCAATCCTCTCAGTTATCTCTTTCTCAGGAACTTTGAACAGAAAGTGTGTTTTCCCTCAGAAGAAAAAAACTGAGCTGACCCAAAAGGACTTAATTAGATTATTCATATGGATCAAGTCTTGAGTGGCTCAGTTTGAGAACCAACATCAACAGTTAAGATGCCAGTAATGAGCGAGGCCTATCATGTAGGACCTCCTGTAAGCCTATGTGGACACAAGTCTGGTAATGCTGAAAATACCCATCAATCAAGCCTCCCGCAGAACAGCAAATCCAAATGTGATTATGCAACCTGGTGTGGGCTCACGAGTTGCTTCAACTCTAAAACTTACAGTGTTATAATTAGAAGATTTTAATAGATGCATACACAAGCCTATGCAGTTAGTTCAGGGCTCCCGTTTGGCAAGGAAGACCAGAAAGGCTAGCCTGTTCTGGCTTAGTATTTTTAAAGAAACACGTGTGCAGACGAATCCAATTGGACATGATTATGTTGGTGTATTATTGTTAGATGAAACAGCGGAAGCAATAGAAGAAAGATCATTTGAATTTTGCCGTTCATCGGCAATTGTAGTTGGTTAGTGCTGAATAAAGTTAATTCAACTCAACTCAACTTTCTGGGCAGTGGTAGCGTAGCCGCTAAGGAACTGGGCTAGCATGTAGTAGCCTAAAAGTTGTGGGTTCAATACCTGGCTTCCATCGTAGTGCCCTTGTAATACACTTGACCCTCCAGGGACCCATCTGGGGATGATAGCCCTTGTAATACACTAGACATTTGGATGATTGTCAGCTAAATGAATAAATGAATAAAGGAGGCCTAGGGGGGTGGGCATAGCATTCATGTGAAGTACATTTATGTATGTGTATGTTCTTCTGACTAAGGCATGCCTTATGTATGTATGTGAGGGTGTGTATGCTTCTGCATCAGTGCCGCTTGAATATCTATGTTCCCATGATGTGCAGTCTGTGAGTATGACATGTAATGGCTGAGCATGTGTGCATGAGTGTGTGTGTGGGAGGCCACTACAACATTGTTGACATTTAAGAAAGGATAAATTGCATCTGCTGAATCTATGCATGTTTTAAATAGAGGAGATTCATGGGTGTTTGTGGCTATCTGATTAAGCGTTAAACATTTTGTGTTGTGTTAAGTGATAACTAAACCAAGATCAAACTTTTGCTTTGATACCCAGAGCGACTGGTTAAAGAAAATATCTCAAAGTTATTGTGGTTGTGGAACTATTTCAGCTAAATTGAAATCAACCTAAAGGGACAAAATAAAACAAATGGAGAAAATGAGGGTTTTCCCAATTTTATCCTTTTTCCCCTTTGTCTTGTGAAGGCACCATTTAGTCCTGAATTTGTAACTAATCAGTAAACTCGGTTACAAAACTGTCAAAGACACAGTAATGTTTTCAAACAACATACATGACACACACACACACACACACATATATACGTATTACATAAACATGTTTTCAGAGACCACACATACAGTGGACGTAATGAGAAAGCTGGAAGTAGGCTTCTTTGCAGAAATCTGAAAATTGCCACCAATTTACCCTTGTTTTTTGTTGTTTGCCTCACTATGGCAGTCGTTGGACCAACCAAAATAAAACATCCAGTTCAGAAACCATTTTATATTTCAATTTGTTGAAGACAATCAATTATGTTACTTTTTTTGTTGCATGGTTTATTGGATGCTAAATGGTCAAGAAATACACTAAACCAAAGAAACACACTCACTTCTATATCAGGCTCAATCATAATTCCATGTCTGTGTTTTGCTGGCAAATTTAAGCGATATTTATAGGGAATTGACTGATATGGCTGCCAAAGTGGCCTCTTTGATTGCAGGTAATTGAAGGCCGCACAGGTAAAAAACCAAGCTCATACAGGCTTGGCTGGCCAAATGAGTGTTTATTTCTGTGACCATTATTTTTCGAAGCAGTGAATGTGAAAGTAAGGTTTTTATATTCCCATAATACTTCTATAATGATATTTTCTCTGGTTGGTCGAGATAGCAAATAATAAATGTATATTTACATGTGTTTATCACTTTGATCAGATCTCACCCAGACCACTACTGTGCTGAAAACCTGTTTGTTTTCATGTGTTTCGCAGAATCAGTCTTAGTTATCGCAAACATGGATAAAGGTTAGCCTGGATGAACCCACAGGAACTTGAATTTGAATTTGCTCTTCAGGTCAGTCTGGAAAGTACTCACAATGTGGTAACAATTAATGTCACATTATTGCTACCTTAATTACTACAGTCTCCTCTGCATTGTATCTTGAATGTTTTTCCTCATTTTTTTGTAAGTTTGCTTTGGATAAAAGTGTCAACTAAATGAATAAATGTAGATGTGATTGAAATGTGGAAGGATGGCACCATTCCACAGTCTCAACTCTGAAGTCTGATTCACCAGGCATAGTGGATCACATCAGGGCATCGCAAAGCCCACTGCCCTCATCTGGACCCTTTCAACTGCATAAACACACAGATGCACTCCTAAAGCATTTCTGGTAGCACAGAAAACAACATTGAGGTAATGGTAACTTGGAGACAAACAATAATGTAAAAAACAAGTTTTAGAGTCGACATTTCATCCGATTACAATTTATTTTCATTTTAAAGTAGTAAAGTTTCAACCGGAAACTGGAGTAACAGTTTGAAACTGTTTTATAGTTTTATATTATTATTGCCGATTCTCTTCAGGAGATAGATGTAATGTAATGCCTTTATTTGTCCCCCAGTGGGGCAATTTGTTTTGCAGCAGTAAGAGCAAAAAATACATAAATACACCTAATATAATAAATAACATGGTGCACATCATTGTCATAGGTGGGTAAACTACCTTTTCCTCCTAGAGACAGCAGAAGGAACAAAGGAGTGTTTGAATCTATTTGTTTTAGCAAATGGGAGTCTGAGCAATGAACCTGATGGTAGAAACTGAAACTGTTGATGTAGAGGATGAGAACAGTCAGACAAGATGGAGTTTGCTTTCTTAAATAGCTGTTTGTTGTAGAGACCCTGTAAAGTTTCTTGTCCAAGCCCAATAATTTTGCTACTAACACTAACAACCTTGTTCAGCAGGTTCCTCTTCTTTACCCTCAAGGACTGAAACCAACAAATAAAGGAGAACTTAATAACAGACTCAATAAAAGAATGATAAAACATAGTCATCAGGGTAGAGTCCACCTGGAATTTGGAGAGTTTTCAAAGACAAAAAAAGACGCTGCTGGCTTTTCTTGTAGATCGAGTCAGTATTTTTCTCAAATGTCAGCTTGTTGTCAAGAAAAGTGCCTAAGTACTTATAAGACTCTACAGATTAGACTGTCTGACCATCAATCACTATGATATCCGGAGAAGGCTGCACACTTCTAAAACCAATGCACATGTCCTTTGTCTTTAAAACATTTAAGGATAAAAAAGATTCCTGACACCATTTTAAAAAGCAATCAACCACAGGACCATGCGATGTTTCCGTGCTATTTAACAGGCTCACTATAACTGTGTCATCCGCAAACTTCAATATATGACAGTTTTCAAAATTGCTACTGCAATCATTTGTGTACAATATGTACAGCAGGGGAGAGAGAACGCACCCTTGAGGTGAGCCAGTAGATGTTACAGATAGATCAGAGAAATGGCCATTTACTCTGACTCTTTGTGTCCTCAATGTAAGAAAATCCAAAATCCAGCCAACAATACTACCTTCCAGACCAAAGTTATCCCTTAGTCTCTGGATTAGTAGGTGTGGTTGAATAGTATTGAAGGCGGATGAGAAGTCAACAAACATCAATCTAACATGATTTTTTGGACCCTCAAGGTGTTTGTAGATGTAATTCAACAGAGAACGAATGACTTCATAACTAATGAAGTCAGGGCTATAGGCCTGAAGTCATTTAATGATTTAGGATGTTTAGTTTTGCCAACAGGGACTATAGTAGACATTTTCCACAGGTTAGGCACCTTCTGCTGAGACAAGGATAAATTAAAGATATAGTTAAAAAAAATAGGTCCACAGTTGAAAGTATTTAACTACTGATATTATCTGGACCAGCAGTTGTTCTTCTTTTGCAGTGTTTGAAAGTTTTAACAACAGAATGTACATCAAAAGGAGGAGAAGCTTGATGTTTAGATTCCAGTGCTATATTTTTCAGCATCATTATTTCGTTATTAAAGGAATGCACATCAAATCTGGAGTAAAATTTGTTTAGCTCTTGTGTCAGAACCACATCTGAGGTGAACCCATCTAGTGAGACCCTTTCCTTCACATTGTCAGTCAGACCGACCATAGACCTAACACTGTCCCATGCTGAACCCATATTATTGCTGCTAAGCTTGTCTTCTAGTTTTCTTTTATAGGATCATTTAGCTCTCCTAGTTTCCCGTTTCATTTCCTTATGTACAGACATTAACTCAGCAAAATTTCCCTGTTTAAAAGCCTGATTCTTTTTATTTAGTAGCACTTTAAGGTGTGTGCTCACCCAAGGTTTACTATTTGGGTAAGTTTTAACAGACTTTACAGGAACAACAATGTCCTCACAGTGAGTTATCCAGGAACTGACCACATCAGTGAGTTCATCAATGTCTCTAGAGGATTCAATAAACACCTCCCAGTCCGTGCTGTCCAGACAGCCCTGGAGTGTGAGAGTGGCCTCTTCTGACCACACTTTGATGGTTATGGTTCTAGTTGTCACCTTCCCCTCTGAAGACATGTCCGATATGATGGAACCAAGAACACACAGTTATGGTCAGCTGAGCCGAGAGGGGGTAATGGAATTGATTTATATGCATTTTTTATGGGCCCATAACACATGTCCAGAATCCTGTCTTTCCTGGTGGGGCAGGAGACGTACTGATAAAAGCTCCTGAGGGGTTTGTCCAGTAAGCAGTGATTAAAATCTCCTAAAACTAGGTTGAGGGCATCAGGAGAAAGGGACTGAAGTTTATGCACAGACTGAGAGATGAGCTCTGAGGCATTTTTTTCGTTCGCCTTTGGATGAACGTAAACGACAGTAACAAAAATCTGTGGGAATTCTCGAGGCAAATACATAAGGCGCATGGACAAGGAAAGCAGCTCCACATCCTTGGTACAAAGTCTCTCTCTCACTAGAACGTTTTTGCACCAGCGTTCATTAATATAAGATATAGATATAAGATAACATAGATAGATCTTTATTGTCATTGAATGCAATACAACAAAATTATGTTGGAGCCATCCTCTCCGAATAGCAGCATAGAGTAAGATATATATATATATATACACACACCAGCACATTCTCACCAAAGCATCTCACACATAGACATTCATTCAATGTTCTCAATAAATTGCTAAAAACAGAAACAATAAACACAGCAGTTATTGAGGGGGTAAGGGGTGTGTGTATGTTTTAATGACTGTATGTGTGGATGTGTGTATGATTTCTGTAATATGTTTACAGCTCTCTATGTTCTCTATGTGAAGCGGGACATTGATAAAAGAAACAACTACTTGCACAGTTAATTTCCAATGTCACCATTTAACTCAATCAGTACAAAAAATGCCACCATTTAAACTCAGTCAGTACAATGCTTACCTCTTCAACTTTCAACTTTCTTGAAGCGTACAAACCAGATGTATAAACCAAGGCTGTGGCAGTTCCACAATCTCCAAAGATTTAATAGGGATGTTTTTTTAAAAAAACACACCTTCAGTCATTGCATTACAAGCAGTCGTTACAAGTAGCCCAGCTGTGGGTTCAATTCCAGGCTTCCACCCTTGTGCCCTTGAGCAAGGCACTTAACCCCGAGTTGATCTGGGGAGAATGCCCCTTGAAATATAATTAATATATGTAAGTCACTTTGCATAAAAAGCGTTTGCTAAATGAAATGAATAAATGTAAATGATAGCTAGTGCCCCACTGAAATATTGCACTGTCATGAACCACAGCATATCAAAGTTATGCTCTTTGGTTCAGACACAGTCATTAGTGTGCAGATCATTCTATCACGTTGCATGAGTGTGTGGTATTGGGCCGTCGTAAAGTGGGCCATGTAGCATGGAGTATCACTATTTCCTAATGGTCTTGGCTGCTAATAGGACACAGCTATTAACTTTATGGTCTAAAGCTAGCGCAGGCAAAGGCAAGTCCTCCTGACAGAGACAACTGTGTAACTGTGTGGAGAAAAAAAAACATGTTTGGAGAGCTGATGAAACTGGGGGCAAAAGGGTCGATATTTTGCACAGATAATGAGCTTGGCCAGCTAATGGGCGACCTATCCAGCGTTGGAGCCTCGACTCAGACACCCCACAGATCAAAGCCGCCTGGTGGCTACATGTGCCGATTGGACGGTGGAATCAAAGGAGGGGAGTGGTGAAGATAGCTGAGCACAAACAAGAGTCTGCCGTCGCCCATTACAGTCTAGCCTACTATTTTGTATTTGTTTTAAAAGCAACAGCTATCAAAACAACGCCACACAGTGCATCAAAAATCTTTGTCACGATTAATCACAAATGAAATTAACGCTACAGCTTGCCCTTTTAAGCTAATTTGAATATTTGAAAAGATGGATTTTTATTTTAGCTATCTACAGACAGTAGCTATCGTGTCTTCCAAGCTAGCTGCTGCTTGCAATTTTGCACTAAACCATTTGAAAAGATGACTTTGGTATTATGCCTTCAATGTTACCTGCAGCCTGCCCTTTGGTAATTTGGAGTTAGTAAAGCGTAAATTTAGCTGTCTGGTGTCTTCAAACTTCACAGTGGCAGCTGCATTCAGCACTTAACATTTTAGCATTTGCTAGTTCTAACACTGCACGTGTGTTTGAGGATCATATTTGATCGCCCTAGTTGCTTCAACATTGTCATCATTTTGAAGGTTTTGGGCCATTTGACATTCTTAGCTTAACCTGAACACAGGCCTAATAGGTAGGCCAACATTTATTTATTTTTGAAGTTTGAGAAATATTCTGTGTCAATCCCCTGCCAACCACGTGATTTTGTTCATTTTGTTGTTGTCTTGAGGTTAATTTTCTAACATTGTGCCTTTCTTTTTATACAGATAAATGATGAATTCAGACGGATCACATTCATTCATTCATTGTAATAACTGGACCAGTTGCCATTGCTTTAAAAATAAAACAATGCTTTCAGAAAATTTAAATTGCTGTGTGCTTTTATTCAGACAGAAGTGAAGTAAGTTACTATAACTTAAAAAGATCCATGCAAATTGTTACCTTAATTTTTTTAAGTAATTTCAACTCAAGTTGTTTTTGAGTAAAATATTGTGAGACTTTTTATAGTGAGAAGAACTCAATTAGTTTAGCACAATCAACTTGATTGTCCTCTAAAAGTTAAATTGTTGAACTAACTTAATTATATTAATTTGATCATATAAATATAATTCAGTTGTTCTAACTATATAAGTCTCAACAATATTTACTCAAAATGGCTTGAGTTGAAATTACTTAAAAAGATCCATGCAAATTGTTACCCCTCAATTTTTTTTAAGTTGAGCCAGTGTATTATTTTTTAGAGTGCAGGAGCCAGCTGCTCTGACAAAAGTCAGGCGTTGTGTAACAATCTCCGTCTTGCTCAATCTTGGTCGTTCATATATTCCTGTAGACATTTAAGTCAGTGCATTGAGTCCTTAGCAGCCAGTCTAATAAGGAGAAAAAACACCCGGCTGATTTCACCTTGGCTTCTTGCTTGTGTTAAGAGCCTTTACTTAAGACTCATCTCTTCGGGTGGGAGCTGTGGTGCAGGTGGCAGCACCGTACCACATGTGGGTCTCAGTGCCCAGGGGGACCCAGGTTTGATTCCGGCTTGCGGTCATGTCCCCATCCCACCCCATCTCTCTCATCACTCGCTTCCTGTCTCTCTCCACTTTCCTGTTAACATAATGGCAAAAACCTCTCATCTCTTCATGTATCTCTGGGGATGTAGGAAAGTAAAGTGCAAAAAGTACAATATTGAACAAATCAGATGAAAGCACAATCCTGTGTTTTTTTGGTCAGATGTATGAATGTAATGTAATGAAAGTAGTCAAAAATAAATAAAATAATAATAATAATAATAATAATAATAATAAAAACAAAACATTCAAAATAGGGCCTTTCACTGGAGACTCAGGTGGAAGACCTTGAGAGGCAAATCACACATGCACAGTCCAAGATTTGATTTGAGAAACATCCATTCCATCTCTCTCTTCTCTCTCTCTGTCCTTCACACTGTTTCTGTCTCTGATTCTTTCCGTTTCTCTAAATGGCAATTTACTGAGGTTGGTCTAGTTTGTGAATGTGCGGAAGGGGGGGTGAAGGCGATTGAGGTGGGTTCTGAAGCATCATCAGTCTACTCTCGCACACTGCACCTCCCATCGCCACTGTGGCGAGCGTCGCCTCATCTGTAAACCCTTTCCCCTCGGGGCCTGTCAGGTCAGCCTACTGAGTGGGAGCCATTAGCCTGTCGGAAGTGGAAGTTCTCCCGTCGTAAATAAAGCTCTTGAGAGCAGATGATTACGTCTGCATAGGGACTTTTCCACGCAGGCGTCCTCAGCTCAGCGGATCTCCTAATCAGGTGTGTGTGTGTGTGTGTGTGTGTGTGCGAGAGAGAGAGAGAAAAGTGCAACTTCATGCATTTTTGTCACAGGAAGTAAAGGCCTGCCAGATGAGTGTGGTAAGCCCAGTGCCCACACTTACCTCATAGTATATAACAAAGTGCTCATGGTTTGTCTAGAGAGCCACTGAAAGAACAGCTCTGCAGTCACTTCAACTTTAGCTCAATTTCGGGTTCATTTAGTGTGTCCAAGAGGGCTTTACCTCCACCCTGCATTGACCAGGGTAAGGTGGAAAAAGGGAGATAAAAGGAAGTCTTTTGACTCGTGAACATCCCCTGATGTGGTGTAGTACAGCAAAAATGAAAATCAGTTCTGGGAATACTAATTGGCATTTTAGGATTAATTGGAAATTCCTTCACCATCTGTCCATAAACCCAGCCAACTTCTCCCAGAGATCAGCTACTGTATAAAGCAATGTCTTACAGTATATTACTATGGTTAATGCATACAGTACTCATTTGAAACACACACTTAAGACTAACCTTCCCCATTACTTTATGCAGGTTTTACTGGGTATGTAAATACCTGTGATCATGTCTGCAGACACTGTGATGATGCCTTTTTCAGATGCATACACACACCTTTAACATGTGTATGGTATCAATGCATTCTTAGATCTTCAGCTGTCTTGAATGATGGATCACAATGGATCGTTGTGCATTGTTTCTCTATAGAGACCTCATCCTAAGCCTTTTATTCACATCATTCAAATTCAAATTCAAATGCTTTATTGGCATGACAAATAAGACATTCGTGGTTGCCAAACCATCTCTCTCTTCTCTCTCTCTGTCCTTCACACTGTTTCTGTCTCTGATTCTTTCCGTTTCTCTAAATGGCAATTTACTGAGGTTGGTTCAGTTTGTGAATGTGCGAGTTAGGGGGTGAAGGCGATTGGAGGTGGGTTCTGAAGCATCAGTCTACTCTCGCACACTGCACTCTCCCATCGTCACTGTGGCGAGCGTCTCATCTGTAAACCCCTTTCCCCCTCGGGCCTGTCAGGCCGCCTACTGAGTGGAGCCATTAGCCTGTCGGAAGTGGAAGTTCTCCCGTCGAAATAAAGCTCTTGAGAGCAGATGATTACGTCTGCATAGGGACTTTTCCACGCAGGCGTCCTCAGCTCAGCGGATCTCCTAATCAGGTGTGTGTGTGTGTGTGTGTGTGTGCGAGAGAGAGAGAAAAGTGCAACTTCATGCATTTTTGTCACAGGAAGTAAAGGCCTGCCAGATGAGTGTGGTAAGCCCAGTGCACACACTTACCTCATAGTATATAACAAAGTGCTCATGGTTTGTCTAGAGAGCCACTGAAAGAACAGCTCTGCAGTCACTTCAACTTTAGCTCAATTTCGGTTCATTTAGTGTGTCCAAGAGGGCCTTTACCTCCACCCTGCATTGACCAGGGTAAGGTGGAAAAGGGAGATAAAAGGAAGTCTTTTGACTCGTGAACATCCCCTGATGTGGTGTAGTACAGTGCAAAATGAAAAATCAGTTCTGGGAATACTAATTGGCATTTTAGGATTAATTGGAAATTCCTTCACCATCTGTCCATAAACCCAGCCAACTTCTCCCAGAGATCAGCTACTGTATAAAGCGCAATGTCTTACAGTATATTACTATGGTTAATGCATACAGTACTCATTTGAAACACACACTTAAGACTAACCTTCCCCATTACTTTATGCAGGTTTTACTGCGGCGGTAAATACCTGTGATCATGTCTGCAGACACTGTGATGATGCCTTTTTCAGATGCATACACACACCTTTAACATGTGTATGGTATCAATGCATTCTTAGATCTTCAGCTGTCTTGAATGATGGATCACAATGGATCGTTGTGCATTGTTTCTCTATAGAGACCTCATCCGAAGCCTTTTATTCACATCATTCAAATTCGTGTTGCCAAAGCAGTCATACAAAGTATGGAGGGAACATCTCTCTCTCTCTCTCTCTCATTTCTGTTGCCTCACAAATTCAATTTCAAATAGCTTTATTGGCACGACCATCCATGTACAGTGTTTCCACAGCAAAGTGTTATTAAATCAAAACCAGACAAACAGACAAAAGCCTCTCACTCTCTCTCTCTTTCGCTCTCCCTCTCTCTCTCTCTCTCTCCCCTTTACTGGCCTCATTTGTCTTGCTAGTCATTTCTCAGTATTGCTTTGTTTGTGTTTGCTTCTCTTTCTCTCTCTCTCTCTCTCTCTCTCTCTCTCTCTCCCTCTCTGTTTTGCTTTCTTCCCATTTCTTCTTCGGTCACCCTCTTTCACTTGCCCTGTGATTGCCCCCCCTCTCTCTTTCTCTCTCTGCAGCATCTGATCAGTCTCTGCACTACTGCTTGGTGCTCCTGTCCTTGTGTTCCCCACCTCTTCCCATCTCTCTCTCCCTCTCTCTTTCTCTACTGCACTCTTCTCTCTCCCTCTCTACTGCACTTTTCTCTCTTTTCTCTCACTCGCTGTTTTGTATCGGCCTACTCTCCTCTTCCTCATCCTCGTCCTCGCTGCCCACTGTTTCCGGTCCAGCTCTTTGTCTCTACATAGTTTGCCCTGATTTTTTTCTCTCTCTTCTTCTCACCTTGTCTGGTTTCAATCGCACTCCTGCACACACACACATACACACACAACACACACAAAAATGTACATGCACACAAGCACACACATAAACAGAACAAACCGTGATAGAAAGTGCACACGTACACACACACATACACACACACACTTCCATTATTCCATAGCTTTTATCCATCTTGTGCCCACTCCTACAGGGCGGGATGTTAGGGATTGTCTGTCATGATCTGTATTTGAGTTTGTACAATGCACATGCATTGTGTGTGTGTGTGTCTGTGTGTGTGCGTGCATGTACGTGTGTGGTTTGGTGTGATACAGAAAGACATACATAAAGTCAATGATCAGGAATGAATCTGTTCCTTTGTAGTGTATACAGTACCATGCATACATGCACCTATGCATAAAGACTTGACCTCTCTCTGTCTTTCTCTCTCTCTCTCTCTCTCTCTCTCAGTGCATGTGATTGAATGGTTTTACTCCCTTCTGATTGAGGTTGCCCCCCAAGACACACACACACACACACACACACACAGACAAGCACAAGCCCAGATATCCACATCCACACACTATAATGCATGAAGCTAGACCTGGAGAATGAGGTGGCCTGCATGTGAGTTATCCAACTGAAGGCATTTTCTAGGTCACATTGTCTGTATTTTCTAGGTCACATGGGCTGCACTTTGTGTGGGCAGTCAGCGTCGGCTTTTCTTACGATTGTAGCAGAGTGGCTGTGAAGACATGGCCAGACTGAACACTCCACAGTAAACCATCTGTAGTCAGTGACCCTATCAGTGACCCGAGTCTCTCTGGGCTCCTTGTTTGAGATTTGAGTGTTGTTGAGCTAATGCTAACAATGCTAACCTGGGGTGTAGTGATAAAATTAGAAGTGGGTAAACTATGAATTATCACGTAAGGTGGACTGCGCCATGCGGTATCAGATTTTTTAAATAGACATTCAGAACATGTTTGTTATGGTGGAGGTTATTGCCCAATGTTTATAACAATACAGTTTTATTAAATGGTTCCTAGAGTTTTGATGAGTGTACTGTGGATGTGGATAATACAGTGTGTTTTTTTTTAATGCTAAAAGTTGTAATTGGTGAATAAACTGTTTTGAGAGGTTGATAAACTCTATTTCTAAAATCTTAGAGGTGGATAAACTGTGTTTTACTTGTGTTTAGCCTCCACTACAGCCCTGATGCTAACGCTAACACTGGTGCTACCTAGGTTAGCTTTTTGAACTGAAACGTGCACAGGAGACCTTTCCTCTTTGCTGTGTCCGGGTTGGTGCTGCATTGCTACTTAAACTGATTATGCACAAGGCAAAATCTTGAGCGATGTTGCTGGCCAATGTTATCCCAAGATGTTGCTCTGGCACGTCATCACCATTTAGCCACATGCCTGCGCTGCATGCACAGGATCTTATCTTCCACAGCTCATTAAACATAAAATGGAGCACTCAGATTGACCCTCGAGTGGTGTGCATTTTCAATATTTCGCTCTCCAGTCTGTCTTTTGTATCTGTCTCCCTGTGACCTGTTTGACATCGGAAGCCACGTCCTGGCTTTAAGATGCTCGCCACTGTGAGGGGTTTAATCAGCCATCACTTCCGATAGCTACTCAGCGGCAGCCCTACGGAGGTAATGGAAAGTCGAGACCTCACACAGAGTGCCAGAGCGACCGTAAAAGGGTTCACACCAAGGCCAGCAATCGGCACGGACGGCAGATATTATGAAGCTCCTGGTGCTCTCTGTGGAAGGTGAGAGAGAGAGAAGAGGAAGGAGAGAGAGACAAAGGAGAAGTTTAAGCTCATATTTATTAACATAACACACCATACACAATGGTCATTCAATGTGCTTTAGATTTTATGCATAGGACAATAGATAAATCAATGATGTCAATAACAATTACATCAACAGTGCTTCAAAAGACAATATGATATTCATTCAAATGAACCAAAACCAAAAAATATATATGTAAATGAAATAAGAATTTAAACCGAAAAATTAAATGAAACACATATCATTTTAGAACTCCCATACCAAAGGTCAATACATTAATCAAAGGCGGTGGAAAATAATGCAGTTTTAAACTCATTCCTAAAAACAAACTCATGTTGGGGCAGAAGTGATGTCTATTGGATCTATGATTCATGAGATATTAAGGAATGAAGTGATCCATGAATCATGAATCCATGATTCAAGTACCCTTACCGTAAAGTGTTACCAAAGCAACTTACATATCTATTACAAGGGCCATTGTCCCCAGAGCAACTCTGGGTTAAGTGCCTTGCTTAAGGGCACAGTGGAAATCGAGAATTGAACTCACAACCTCTCAGGTTGCTGCATGCTTACCGAGCTCATAAGCCACTACGCTACCACCGCCCTTATTTAGATTTGACTCAGCTGACCACTTCATGTATATCTAAGAGACCTACCAGGTTTATATCAAGCAAACATGTCTGCAATATGGGGACTGTGTTCAACGGGTGTCCTCCTTTAAATTCCTTGGGACACACTTAGCCGAGGACCTCTCCTGGACTGTCGGTGGTAAAAAAGGCCTGACAGCGACTCCACTTCCTAAGGATACTCAGAAGGAACCCTCTAGAGGAGAAACTGTTAGTGGCTTTTTACCGCAGCACCATCAAGAGCGTCCTTACGTACTGCATTAAGGCTTGGTGTGCCAACTGCAGAAAGAACCTGCAGAGGGTCATAAAGATGGCACATATAAACAGTTTCTTTCCCTGGGCCATCAGGTCCCTGAACTCATAAAGTGTGTGCACTATGATGGTAAATTATGTGTACTAGTGCAGTGCCCGTTCAAACATGCTATTCCTGTAGCCCAATTACATGCCTGCAGGTAGGCCTGCTTTAAAAATAGGATGATAGGGAAAAACATAATTCCAGGTAAGCATTCAATAATGAATAGGCCTACAGATAATATAATAAATCAATGTGAAGTATAATCAATGTGAAGTGTGCAGAATTTAAGCATGGCTGCATGTGACATTTTTTACAAATCAAAATGACATCATCCTAACAGCTGTTTTGAGTCAAGCTCATATGCTTAGCCTATTGAATAACTTGACGATAGAGAAAACAAACCATTTTGTGGAATGATGCATCATATGGAATTTGCAACGGTGTGACTCAAAAACAGTCTCTGGTGGCCTATAAGTGACATCACACTCTGTCTGCCACTCGTTGCTTGTCGCTGGTTATGCTTTGCATGTGTGGCATTCTGAGACGTTCTTTAATTCGGGAGCATTATCGGTCGTTTCAATTTAGGACCTTGCAGTTGGAATTATCATTTGCTTATTCAAAGTCTAAAGACAGTCCAAAGTAGCCTGGGCTATTCAAAGTATCCGTTTATTGCACAACATTTTTTACGTCATTTTGAAGAGCCACTGCATAGCCTACCTGTGTGTGTTGGCATGTTGGCGTGTTGTTGCAAAATCCGCGGAGTTAAGTTAAGTACCCGTCGCTTAAGTTTTTACCCGTGTAACCTACTCTGATCCAGTTCTGCCAAAGCCCTGCTTCTATCCTCACTGGTAGCTTACAGTACAGTGCTGTGTGGGAGGGGGAGGGGCTAGCGGCGAAAGCCAATGTGCTTCTTTTACCGATATATTTAACGATATCTTTTGCATTTGTTATTCAAACAACGTCAAATTTGGCACTGCTCTTACTCGTGCCCATAGAAAGACACCTGCCAAGTTTGAAATCAGTCTGACAAACGGTCAGCGAGATATGCGTGCCACAGACACACAGACGCTTCTTGCTTTATAGATAGATATTGCTTATTTCTCCCCTTTTATTCTCCACTACTTAATTAATGAATTTATTCCTGTTTTACTGTTTTCTTTTTAATATTTGCTATGCACTGGCCAAAGAAGCACTACAATTTCATTGTATATCTGATATGCCATGACAATAAAGATTCTATTCTATTCTATTCTATTCTAATATATTTTGGTCATTATGTCTTATAGATAATGACCAGGACTTGACATTCTAAATCTAACTGGTAGCTGGGATGAACCCAGACAAACCTGCTAGCAAATTTGCTCTGCAAGTCTGTCTGGAAAGGAGCCCATTGAATCTTGTTTCCGAACTTACTTTCTTCCTCCACAGGCGTAACCAGCAGTTAAATTTGTGCATTCTGGTCAAGTCTTACTAAATTGTTATCAAACTGGGATCTCTGTTTTGACTGCTAGGTGCATGCATGCCTTTGCACTGTTAAGAGAGGAGCACTGTGCTCTTTAATCTCAGAGACACTCCTTTTTATTTAAAAGACTATGTGCTGTGGTTTGTGTGTCTGAGTTCATTTAATCAGGTAATCTAACAAGGGTGCAATTAGTGGAAGCATTTGTGCCACTCTGGTGTATGTCTAGACGAGAGAGCAGAGAGTCTCACTCCCTCTCCTCCTCCCTCTACCCCACTAATGAATTCATGCATTGATTAATCTCTCCCATCGCTCTTAGATAAGCTATTACTTTTGATGTATACTTTGTCATATTTCCTCTGTTCTCGTATGTTCCCTGTTTTAGCTATAGGGTGTTTGTATTTAATGGATCTTCAAACTACTCCTGAGTAGATTTTTGTCAGAGCTGTGTCCATTATTCTGAATGCAACCAAAACAGTATCTCAGACACACAGCTGAACCCGCCCCATCCCCCCCCAGGCACACACACACACACACACACACACACACAAAGGTCATCACGATACTGCCGCTAGAATAGAATAGTAACATGGCCACCGGATGACCAACACTATGTACAATCCTTTCAACATGATGCTGGCCTGGTCCCTGCCATGCAAAGTGCTCCATCATTATTTGTAGTGTGCTTCTAATATGTACAGGTAGAGTGTATTTTGGTCTGAATATATTTTAGTCATGCGGTTAGCTGATGTAGCTAATGGATTTCAACAAGGGAGGCAATGGCGGGTTTCGATTCAACAGGTCTATGACCAACCCAATCAACCCTGTGTTTTCAAAGAGGACGAGGGCTGTAATGGTCCAGGCTCACTGTGGGAAGAGATATGGATTTGAACTGGGCAGTGCCATTATGTGTGTGTGTGTGTGTGTGTGTGTGTGTTTCATGACTCAGTGTCCAGTCTTTTGTACCTGTATATTTTAAGTTATCTGTTTGGTCCAGTCAGTTTAGCACGCGTACTATGCTGTTTTTTGTGTGTTTTTGCTTGTTTTTATTTTTGCTTCAAAAATGCACCTTTTTTTTACAATGACTCAGTTCTCCAGAGAGATGACGCACCTTCCAAGACGGACGCCTTCCTTCCTTCCAGGACCACTCTCCTCGACCACTACTCACTGCCCTCTGGGCTATATTTAGGTCCTGCTTTCTTATCCGCGGCCTTTCAGATGGAGCTTGGGCCCAGTGTTCCTGTTTTATGTCGGTGGGGTCCTTATTCTCCTTACATATTGAGAGTCCACTCAAGAACAGCATAACAAGAAGAAACCACACCAGCTCATGACAATGCTTTCATTCCGTCACAGTCTATATTTGTCTTCTTTTTTCATCTATTTTTGTTGTTCATCTTGTTTTTTCCTGTTCCCTGTTCTGAAGCGGAACTGAAGTTGAGGTGAGTTGACATGACGTGAAGCGGCGTGACGCAAGTTCTTGGGTTCTTTCAGGGCTGTGTCGGCACCTAGCCGGCACCTGAGAAATCGTGCAAAAAAAAAATGAAGGAAAACCAGCGGGCTGCCACCACGTCTTTCCCTCTTTTTTTATCTTTTTTTTTTTCCCACCTCTGCCCACGTGCCAGCTCTAATTTCTATTAACCAGCGCCACTCAGCCGGAGTCTTCCGTGGACAACAATGTGCTAACAACTTCCTGCCATTTTCTTGCAGCGGTGGGTGTGTGCAGTTCCTGTGTATGTGTGTGACTGTATGTGTAACTATGTATATGTGGGTCCTGCTTTCTCTGTGTGTGTCTGTGTATGTATGTGACTGTAGGTGCTGTATATGATTCACTGAGTGTGTTGGCAAGTGGTTCTGAGAGTCTATGAATGTGTGTTTGAGCCTGAAAATGTGTGTAAGAGAGACACAGAGAGAGGGAGAGAGAGAGAGAGATGTAAAGTGGAGATGTGTATATTTGTGCATGTGTGTGTGTGTGTGTTTGCTCCACTTCTTGAAGTGAGGCTGCTGACAGGCTGTCTCAATCTTTCCACTCCCACTCTCCAAACAAGTTTAAAAGTCCTTCCTTTCCTGTGAACCCTGATCCCCCTGCTTTTGTGTGTGTGGGATGCTAGGTGGCACCTTGCCAGTCCAGCCCAGGCCATGCCATCAGAACCCGTCTGTGTCTTTGTCACCATGCTTTCAGCTCTCCCTCTTCACACTTACATCCTCTCACAGCATCCATTCCGGTTCATTCAGAAACTCCCATTCAGAAACGCATCAGTTGGTCAGAGCCAAAATGGCTTCCCTGATGCTTTACTATCTATTTTCTTGGCATTTCACACACAAGTTGGGCACATTGCTTTCTCTCATTCTCTCACATAATGTCTCCCTGTGAAGTGAGGACTTTGTACTCTGAAAGGAAATACTTGTTAAGCAGGAAGTCACAAAACCCTCCAGCCAGTGTCTACCTGACTGTGTTATGTAATACTCTACACTAATCAAATGTGACTTATAGACTTCTGTTTGCCCAGCACTTACAATCAGACAGCTGAAGGTTGGAAAGAGCCTTGGAAATGTGGGGGTCTAAAATGCATGAAACTTCACATGTGAATGCAGGAAACAGCTTTCCCACTTTAAAGACGTTTTTGAATCGTTCTCCTCTCTGGATGCTTGAACACACACACACAAAAGACATGCTAGGCTTGCTAGCTCCAAGGATGAATGCCTATGGTGGAGGTTGTTATGTTATGCTATGATTGCTTAATTGATGTGCTATGTCCACGGACCACTCTGATGAATAATAAGCTATGAGCTTTAAGTGAGAAATTGAGGAGAAACTGGAGGAGGTGGGATGTTTATCTCTTCCAGAGTATGTGACTACAGAAATAATAGATATATAGATAGATATATAGATAGATAGAAAGATAGATAGATTATTGATCCCCAAGGGGAAATTTAAGATGCAAAATGCAAGTTTACATTTCCTCAAACAATGAAGCCAGGTTTATACCAGCTGTCAATAATACATAGAAACCTCCACACACCCACCCCCCTCACCCCCACCCAGTAATTAGTTAGGGACCTCAAGATGGCAGACAGGAGGGTTTGTGCAGATCTTCACCCTCTCAATTTTGTGTCCTAATGCTTTAGTGATGTTCACCCCTGAATGTCTTCAAAGCAGGGCTCCATATTAAAGGCAAAAAGTAGACATTTGAGAAAACAACTTTCATTCAAATCATTTATCTGTCAAATTTAACCGACTGCCAAATGTTTTTGCACCATAAATTTCACTTTGACATAAATATAAATGAGCCAATTGGCCTAATCTATGCCTTAAACTATGCCTCCAAACCCTAGTGCCATCATCCCCATCGTAATGTCTGGTCTGTTTCCATTCATGTTCCCTCCGCTGCATCTAGAGTAGGCTGTCAGTGATTGGTGGAGGATGTTGTTTTAGTCTTTATTTTGGCTCAGAAGCACCAAAATGCGGATGATTGCTGGGGCCAAGACTCAACCCATTAGTTTTCCTCCTCAAAACCTGTCATAGCAGGCATTTTAAAGGAAATTGACAAACAAGTGGAAACACTATTATTGGTCCACTTTTCTGTTTTTGATAGACACAGTCAACCATGACAACACACACAAGCAGCAGCCATGGAAGTAGAACTTCTTTACATAGTGTGGATTTACCCTGGTTGATTTTTTAACACAACATTGGTCACTAGTTTAGCAGTCTGCAATGTGACTGTTAATGGGCCGTTGTTTATTGATTTAAAACCAAAACAACAACAAGAGATGTGCTTCATTTCTTGTACTGTAGTGTAGTTACAGAAAAACTGTACATACTCAACGCATGTTTGCACAACTCCGTCCTGTTGACTTGCATAACTTGACACCTCAAATGCGTAAGATAACCTCCCACTCTCTCCCACATCTTCTTCTCAGAGGCCAATTTGCACCCTCTCCGGGATCTCAGAGTCCGTGTGCTGCCCATGGGTGGTGGGAAAAGCCATCTGTTTGCCTGACGCACCAGTGACAATGCCAGTCAGTGTCAGATCCATACACACCCATCCTGGCTGAGGGGAGCCGCCTCTGTCTCCTCTCGTGCCCCCTCCTCTCCCCTCTCCTCCTCTCTTCTCCTTGTCTCCCCTCTCCTCCTCTCTTCTCCTTGTCTCTCCTCTCCTCCCCTCTCTTACCCTCTCTCTCCTACCCTGCCCTCCCTAAGCACGAGAGGAGACAAGGAGAGGAGAGACGAGGAGAAGAGAGGTGAGAGCATGAAAGCAAGAAATGAGAGGAGGAGAGAAGAGGACAAGAGTTGAGGAGAGGAGAAGAGAGGAGAGAAGAAGATGACAGGAGCAAAGGAGAGGAGGAGAAGAAGACATGAGTTGAGGAGAGGAGAGGAGAGATGAGGGGAAGAGAGGAGAGGAGATGAGAAGAGAGGGGAAGAGAGGAGTGGAGAAAGAGTGGAGTGGAGACAACTCTTGTCTTCAAGAGTTGTCTCCACTCCACTCTTCTCCTCTCTTCTCCATTCACTGCAAGAGAAGTGTCCACGGTCCTGAAATGCATACATGGGTTGACAGTAATCCCTGCAAAAGTTTTGATTGTTTATGCTTATTCATTTAGCAGACGCTTTTATCCGATGTGACAGTTCAAGTATATTACAAGGGCCATTCTCCCCAGAGCAACTCAGGGTTAAGTGTCTTGCTCAAAGGCACAATGGTGGAAGCCGGGAATTGAACCCCCAACTCCTCAGGCTACTGCATACTATCCCAGCTCCTTAGCCACTATACTACTGCCGCCACTGCCTATACAGTGGGCAGTGCTTCGACTTGGCCAGCTTCACTCGCGGTCCGCGCGTGGGATCACGCGGTATCACGCGACTTTAATTTGTATTTTTCCAGTGAGACGCTGTAACAACCCAAACAACCGGTAGATGGCTCAAGTGAGCAGGGTGTCTCGTAAAAAGAAATGGAGCCTGGAAAGCCCTACACAGACTTCACTACAGACTTTAGCAGACTGGTTTAGAAATAATGTAATAGCCAGAAATATGCCTGCCCTGCCCTAATAAAGGAATATATCAACTGCGAGTGAATCCCGTTTGCAGCCGTAGAGACGCAGGACAAATGAAACATTCTGGTTTTCTCTGAGTGCAACGATGATAGACAGACATCATTTGGACAACATATAGAGTATTAACCTCCGTTGCTCAGCCAAATGCCTTCCTGTTACGTCCTGTTATCAACGGAGTTACAGGCGATAAACGATTTTTTGATGGTCACAAGTTTACTTCATTAGGGACTGTTCGTTATTTATTTAAGGGGCTACGGAGGAGTTTTGGGAGCATTAGTCCAAAAAAGGCGTGACCCTCCCTCGCAGGCAATACATTTTTCTATGACCCTCCAAAGTGATTATGAAAAAATCACTGTCAACTTTTTTTCGGGTTTATAAGCCTACTGTGTTTTTAACGTTTTCACATATTTGGCCATAAGCCGTTTATCATAGGCTATCACGAAAAACCAAACTACAAAGGCGAACACTTTAACAGGGGAATTAATTGGTCATGAATCATGCTGAACGCTATTTCGCTACCTTAGAATAATAAGGTTCTATCTGCGTTTTGAGTAGGTACAACCGGGACGATTGAAACGGGGACGAATGAAACATTCCGGTTTTCTCCGAGTGCAACGATGATGGACAGTCATCATTTGGACAAAACATGGAGCATATTAACCTCCGTTGCTCAGCCAAATGCCTTCCTGTTCCGTCCTGGTATCACGGAGTTACAAGCGATAAACGATTTTTGATGGTCACAAGTTTACTTCATTAGCGGTTTATTTTTTTGGATTATTAAAGAGTGTTTTTCATTTAAAGGTTTGACTTTGTGCTTATTCAGTAGAGCATGTAGTGCTCTCCCCAATCCCAGACGTTCACATTGCATGTTTGTTTGTAATGGATGCAACCGCGAGATAGGCTATGCATTTGACAATGAGTTGTTAACAGAACCAAGACATATAGCCCAGCAGCAATCTAGGGACTGATCGTTATTTATTGAAGGGGCCACCGGAGGAATTTTGAGTGCTTCAGTAGCCCAGGAAGTTGCATGACCCTCTCTTGCCTGCTAGAAATTGTTCAATGACCCTCCGACAGAATTGTTAAAAAAGACATGACCCTCCCCTGCCAATTGTCTTCCGCCCTCGCCACAGCCACACACTTTGTGATAACGTTCTTAAATCAATCTTTCCCGTGAGCTTGCATACCAGTCCTTCCTTTCAAATGTGTTGCGCCTGTTTGCACAATTTCACAAATAATCATATGTGATTAATAGTATGACAAATAATCCCTGTGCACGGGGACCGAAACAATGCATGCCAACTTTTTCCGTGTTTATCACGTATTTTAACTTTCCCTGCTGTCTTGCCGTTTTAATGTTTTCCCGTAGAATATCCCATATTTTAATACTCTCATAACAGCCCTGCCATCGGGCCTGTCTCTGTGTTGCCCTGTTGCTACCCCTTGCCCTTCCAACGAAACAGATGTCTTCAAATCATCGTTTTCTTTGCCTGAAGGCGAACTTAGAGTGATGTTAACCTATTTAAGTTTAACGGCGCGATTGTCGCGAAAGCACGATTCATTGGCGCTTGCATGTTCGGCCTTATGTCTACGTGCGCACCTGAGGCTACTCAGCTGCAAGAGAAATAATTTCCCCTGTTTGTATGTTCACTGCAAGTTGGCCTACCATAACTTACCAACTCTGCACTGTAGACTGGCTATTTATATTTTTCTGTGAAATAAGCAAATGTATTTGTTCAACTTTATGAAGCAGAATTACGCATAGGGTACTTGGAACATAATACATTTGACAAAGGAAAGATGAATGTTGCTAGTGACAAAATATTAACTTTCAGTGTTTTACGATGTCTTTGTCATGGGGAAGTGTTTTTCCCCATGCATTTATTCTAGATTACTGTCAGTGACTGCCGTGAGAGAAGCGGGTTCTGTGTTTCGTTCATGTCAGTGACTGACGCGAGAGAAGCAGGGTCTGTGTTGTGTTGTGTTGCGTTGCTTTAATTTATTTTCATTGGGCATACCGTGCCGTGCCGTCCACAGCTCTTCAGTTCTGACAAAGCCAAAATTACTCCTTTTGAAACAATGAGTGCAGGAAGCGCGTTTGTATGGTTATATTGCTTGACGGGGGGTCCCAAGCAGCTTTCAGCCATAAGGCTACTTTGAGAACATTTCAATTCACCCGACACTAATGCGCTCGGCCTCACAGATGCGCTCGTGCCTTAGATGGCAGGAAAAATCTTCACGATAGGCCTATTAACTAACCACCCGATTCACGTTGGCTGGGGGGAAGGGGGGCCATCAGACAATTGTGCCCAGTTAATCCGGCCCATCCCCAAAAATCACACCTTCCCACCTCTGACAGCTAAAAAAGAAGTCAAGAGGACTCCTTACTCACAGACCTATTCACAAACCTGCTGTTTTGAAATCCTATGCAGCTACAGGAGCTTCCAATCGCGAGGAAGCAATTTTGCATTGTAGGCATAACTAACATGCAATAACGCCGCCAACAACAACCAAAACTAGGCTAATCATTGTCAACATGTAAATTAAATGTAACATTATTGTGAATCAAATTAAAATGTTCTCTTTTGCAAACGTAGGCATAGTAACAGAATAATTTAATAATGTTACAAAGATACTACATCAATCCATTATGTTTCATTGGGCTACTAGGCTATTTGTTTTGCCTTGATTCATTTAGGCTAGGCCTTTTTATTCAGGGGCCGTATTCACAAAGAATTTTAAGGCTAAAAGTAGCTCCTAACTGACTGCTAATTTAGGAGCAACTCCTAAAAATAATGGGCGTGTCACTCCTAACTTTAGGACTCCTAATTTTTTCACAAAAAGTCATTCACGAAGCATTTTAGACCTAAAAGTAGCACCTAAGTCTGGGACAGCTTAAGTCGAGAGGACTCCTAACTCACTAAGACCTATTCATAAACAGCTTTTTTGTGGCATTTTACGTTGCGATGTTTTGAAATAGCCTATGCACAACAGGAGCTTCCAATCGCGAGGGAACAATTTTGCATTCATAAAAGGGATGCAATAACGCCACCAACAACAACCAAAACTACTCATTGTTAACATGTAAATGAAATGTAACGTTTCATTGTGAATCAAATTAAAATGTTCTCCTCTTTGCAAACGTAGCCTAGGGATATGGTGACAGATTAATTTAATAATGTTGCAAAGGTAGGCTACTGCATCAATCCATAGGCCTATGTTTCATTAGGCTACTAAGCTATCTGTTTTGCCTTACTCTTTATTCATTTAGGCTAGGCCTTTTTATTCAGTTATTAATCATCTTCCGTCCTTCGCACTACTTGTGTAGCGCACGCATTCTCCGACCTGTCACCAGTCAGTCATCATCGGAAGAGAGGTGTTTGGAATTCCCGCGTTACAATCGTCAGCCAATCAAGGTGGTCACTTCAGTCAAGCTCGTGCATGAGTAATGACATCATCCATAGCCACGAAGACTCACTCCTAGTTTAGGAGTTGTCTGAAAGGCTTTGTAAATAACTTTTAAGAGAAAACTCCAATCTAAAATCTGTAAGTGCGATTTAGGAGTAGCCTACTCCTAGTAGTAAGATAAAAGCCTTTGTGAATAGCCTACGGCCCCAGTTATTCATCATCTTCCGTCCTTGTGTAGCGCACGCATTCTGAGACCTGTCACTCATCATCGTAAGGGAGGTGTTTGGAACCATGCCCGCCAGCCCGCGTTACAATCATCAGCCAATCAGCCAATCAAGGTGGTCACGCTTGCCCATTTACCCAAATTAATGGTCGAATATTACTGATGATCATTGTTATTTAAGAACATGCAGTGTGCGTAGGGTACCAAAAACATCTTGCTCGTAAAAAAAGCATCAACGCACATTCTGGCGGGTCTGTTATTTACTGTAGGCTGCGCAAACCACATGCCTTTATTTTGGGCAAGCCTGCAATCATTCATTCATTCATTCAACCTTTATTTATTCTCGGAGGGTCATTGAGGGAAGCCCTCATTTTCAATGAAGCCGAAATTACAGAAGCGAAGCAAAGCGCCCCACAAACAAGACAACATTCGAGGCCTTCTGTTGAAGAATTGTATATAAAGCCTGCGCTGACAGTAATCCTCCTGCCCCTGATAGGCCTACCACAGCTGTGGATAGTGTGGAATATTCAAGTAATAACACAATCCAATGTGTGTCTCAATTGTCCCCCGCTGACCACCTCACACATTTCTCTAGATTTTGCAACGAACTTACATGACACAATGTCATAAAATATGCCAGTTTTAGGACACAGAATAATGTTTGTAATGATACCAGGTAGGCCAGGTATTGTCGAAGGTGCATGGTGAAGTGAAATTCTTACTTTGGAAAACAAACATTTGCCGATATCATCGCCGATCATCAGAATATTGCAACAGATTCTGTGTTCTGGACTGTAGGTAACTTGTTAAGCCAGTGGTTCTCAAACTTTTATTTCATTCCCCACTTTGATCAAGGGTCATGACTGATGATAGTGGAGATAACGTGTTATCCCGAGGCTTTTGCAAGTCAGCATCTTCGACGGTAGTCTATTAAAAATATAAGTTTTCGATGTCCCCAAGCGGAGAGCCATACTTTATTGTTTTTAACGATCTCTATGCTACTCACAAAAATGTAGGCATGGGGACATGATGAAGTAGGTTATCCAACTGTCGTGTGTTAAATTATTGTGATTACGAGCCAGTGGTTTTCAAACATTATGCGTGACTCGGACATCTAACTAAATGCAACAGGCTCATATCGTCCTCGCATTCGCAAAATGAGGACCAGTGTTTTGTCAAATTGCAAATAGCTATTCGTTTTAACTATTTTTTTATGATGAGCCTATGAGCCTATACAAAAAGCACTTCATACTATCTTAATCTTGGAATATGGGGAGGGAAGTGGCGCGTCTGCAGTCAGCCAAATATGAATGTAATTCTGCGGCATAAAGCAGATGTAATTGTTTATTGTACAGAAAAATAAAAATGACATGTCAAGCAGTCAATTGACTACATTGCAGTCAAGAAGTAGGGCAAATTAATTTACGAAACCAAAACGTGGGTCATAGTTGTCTAAGCCTCTATTAAGTAGCCTGTTAAAAAGCGTCGTCGCCAGATAGTATTAAATCGGCAACAACATTGTTTTCTGCAGAATCCTACCCAAGGCTACAGATTAATTCTGAACAGTTATTTCTCTACTGGCTCAATTATCACACCACTGTCCCAACACTGACAATAATGTAGACAGCAAATTTCGATTTCGATTTTCGTGTAGTCAAGCCTTAAGCACCCAAGTAGCCTAAATCGAGGTAATGTTTAATTATGCATGATTTATTTTGTTATTGAATTCGTAGGCTGGGATTACTCTCGGCAACAATTATGTAAGGGACGGCAGGCAGAGCGATGTACAGTGGCAGAGCGACGCACAGTGGCTGAAAGTGGTACTAAAGCTTCCGCAGCTTCGCGCCCAGCGTAATCTTGTGAATGAAGTGGTCATTTGAAAGCGATGCCCACTGTACATAAGGAGGAGAGGGAAAGCTGATGGGACTTCTGTTGTGGGAATGTTGTTATGGGAATGCTGTTATGAGAAGGTCAAATGATGGGGTGACATTAGCATATAAGTGAGCTAGATTCTTCCCTCCTTTTATTTGGGAGTAGAGATGAGAGTAAATTAAGCGATGAGGAGAGAGGATAGGAATGGAGAAGTAGAGATGAGCAGAGAGGAGAGGAATGGAGAAGTAGAGATGAGCAGAGAGGAGAGGAATGGAGAAGAGAAAAGACAAGAGCACTTATGCTCTGGCGATGATCTTGTTTCTCTTTCAGAATTGACTCTCCCTCATTATGTTTGCATTTTTAGTGATTAAACCCTGCATGGTAACTCCTTGTGAAGGGAAGGGTTCGAGTTGATGACTGACTAATCATGCAAGGCTGTTGTTGATGTCTTTCTTCCTCTCTTGTTCGGCCCTTTTCTTATCTTATCCTTCTCTTTTTTCCACTCATTTTGAGGGACCAAGAACCTTCTTTAGATCAGATATCGATGTTTACCATTCACACTACTATGAATGACAGGTTCCTCTGAATTACAGATTCCTCATTGACAGATTCCTGTGAGAGATGCAAGGACACTGTTTACCTTTTCCAAAAGCAGACTAGGTCCTCAAGTCGTACTTGAGTCAAAATGAGCATGAGTCTATGCAAGCATGGAAAGGCATTCATAGTAAGGAACTGTCCGTGGTGCTGAAATCCGTGTTGGAAATCCAGTCTTTATGATACAACCAGTAAATGAGTCTGAGGTTGAAATGCCATAGGAAGGTCAAAGTGATATGCACAAAGGTCAAAGTAATAAGCACTTCTACATCCACCGGCAGAAGAGAAGTGGCATTAGCATAATGGTAGACTTTTCTTGACCTTTGACCTTCCTGGAAAAAAAAAATACTTACTAAAGTTTTTGCTTTTGTGCACTTTTGTGCTATTGCTGTGAACAAGTTTGGGCATAAGGCTGCAAATAGTTTGGCCTGCCAGACTGTATGTATGGCTTGCATGCACACTTTGCATATAGGAGTGCACAAACTTTATGTACTGTGTTTATATTTTGGAAGTATAGCTTTCGGTCATATTATTTCCATGTGTGTGTGTGTGTCTGTGTGTGTGTTTGTGTGTGTGGGTTTGTGAGCATGTCTATCTGTCTGTTTGTTTATTTGTGTGTGTGCGTGTTTATGTATGCATGTCTGTCTGTTTGTTTATTTTTCTGTCTGTGGGTGTGTGTGTGTGTGTTTGAGAAAGCACTTTCCTCCTCTCTCAGCTGTAGACTGAGATGGCTGAGATTCTTTAAGGCACAGATGGCTGAGGGAGAGGTAATCTTTCAGGGACTCCTCCATAACTCCCGCAAACGCGCTGCCAAGCACAACTCGCCCAGCAAGTCTGCACACACAACCGAGCCTACAGTCTCCACACACACACTCACACACACATACACACGCACACACACACACACGCACACACACACACACACACACAAACATGCAAACACCTGAGCCCTCAGTCTCCACACATACACACAAAAACACATACAATTCCCTAGTCTGCACGTTTTGCTTCCTTCCACACACACACACACACACACTAACCACCAGCAGAGTACTTAATCCGGCATCTAATTCCACATGAACCAAAAGATCCTACATCCAACATGTCAACAGTAAATGGCTATCCTATGCACTAGCTTTGTGAGAAGTGTGAGGTTTGTTGCTGTGCAGTGCATTTTCTCAAATCACACTTCCTGATTCACTGTGGCAAACATCATGTGGAAGGTTCTCCTACATATGGTTCTGTTTTGTGGTGCTGCAATGGTTCAGGGGGGATGGAGTTGGCAGGGTTCTTGTTCTCAATGGGACAAAAGGCAGCAGGTGTGCATGTGAGTCACAAACTCTTACATATTCCCCTTTTTGCAGAGCTGCAATTTTGCACATTTATCATGCGTTGATTTTTGAGCCTGTAAGGGCACTCCATCAGAGCAATTTGACAACAATAGTGTCCTAATAGTGTCCCTTTCTGTCCCTAAAAATATGCCAAGTTTGGCTAAAAAAAGTATTTTGGCTCTAGTTCTTGTATGAGAAGTGGTACTTCAGAACTTTTGTGTTTGCCAAGCCCGGCAGGTCCTGGTGTCATGACAGCACCGGATGATGTCACTAATGTGCACCAGCGACAGAATTTGAAGTTTCAATGGAATCACTTTGGCTCATGTCTCTCTGACTTGGGTTCAACTTTTCCCACCTACCCATGTTTCTATGGCAACCATCATTTAGTCTACAGACAAAGTTTGCTTTCAGCTCTGAAAGACCTTTTTTAAAATAAAAAAAAAACATGCATGTTTATGCTCTCTCTCTCTCTCTCTCTCTCTCTCTTACACACACACACACACACATTCAGAGAAATAAAGTCTAAGTGATGAATGCATTTTAATTTCTCTTTATTTCATGGCAACCATGTGTTTAGAGACATGTACAGAAAAGACAGGACACTTCTCATTTGATCCAAGCACGACCTGGATTATGCAAGACCAGTAGTTAACCTCCCAGCAGACGCTAACTTCCATAAGCTCTGCAAATAACCATATTTATCTCTATCTTACTGTGACTCTTTTCTGTCATTAAATTCTCTCATAACATACCATCTCTCTTCCTCTCCCTCTCTCTCTCTGGGACACACTCCTAATAGAATTCCTCTGGCTTTACAGTAATGTTGCCCTTTGCATGCTGTAATTGCAAGAATCTGTGGCGAAAGCAATCTTCCCACAGCAGGAGCACCATGCTACATTAACGCCAAACGAGGCCGACTCAGTCCAGCCCTGACAATCGCTCTTCACAGGGGGGATGTTGTTCTTACCGCACCTTCCGCTCAGGCTTGTGCAAAATTCCAGAATTGAATTGAAACTGGCTCTTAAATTCCAATTAAATTCTTGAATTTCACTTGCATTTCAATTGAGGTAGCAAACAGGAAGCAGAATTGCAATTCGAATTGTGCACAACCCTGCTTCCACTTCCATTCAAAACAACACCGCCTCCTCAAAACAATCACAATCATGCCTTAAAATGATCCCTCTCTCTGATTTTCCATCAAGAGAGGCCCAAATGAATAAGAGTAACATGCTTTCATAAACTGCGTCCGGTGTTGTTGTTTTCCTTGGCCTCTTTAAGGTAAGACAATACCGTGCATGTCAGTGTATTCTATAAATGGGCATCTAAATTAATTAGCCGTGATATTGTCAGCCTGATAAGATGATAACACGCCTGATAATTTTATCCTGTGCTTTCTATGAATGGACATTAAATTAATTAGACGTGATATTGCCTGATAAGATGAATGGAATGTCTTAATTAATTAGACATCACACTTTTTGTTGTGGAGTGGGCGTCTGTCATTGTAGGAAGTGAGATTCTGCAGTGCCCGTTTTACAAACATGCCTTCTCAGGCCCAGCCATTACCTTACTTCCTCGTTTAGGTTTTTGAGTCTTGGACCAAAAGGGGGTCAGGATCTACATGTCCACCTATGGCAAGCCGATTGAGCATTTATTCTGATATCTTGATATCAGGCATAATTGTCATGTACATGTAAGCCATTTTTGTCAAGTAGTTAACTAGTGAGCCATGTTTGTGTGAACTAGTTAACTAGTGAGGGCCAAAATATGCACACTAGTTAACTAGTGGGAGCCAAAAGGCTCACTAGTTAACTAGTAAAGGCCAAAATGCATACCAGTCAGCTAGTTGAAGGCTTTTGGGTCTCACTAGTTAACTAGTGATAGCCAAAAATGTGCACATGTTTACTAGTGAAGGCAAAACACCTCACTAGTTGCAGTAGGTCAATGTCACTAGTTAACTAGTGAACCATAAATGGCTTACTAGCTAGCTAGGTGATGGCAGTAGGCTCACTAGTTAACTAGTTGATGCATCATTTGTCCAAACTAGTTAACTAGTGAGGTCATAAATGCATACTAGTAAACTAGTTCAAGATAAAATTCACATTAGTTAACTAGTGAAGGCCAATTTGTCACTAGTTAACTAGTAAGAGTACCCTTTTGCATTACTAGAGAACTAGATAGCTCCAAAAACAGCCACTAGTGTGTGTCTTGTGCGCACTAGTTAACTAGTGAGCTGCTTCACTGCCACACATGCAAACTAGTGAGACTTCAATTGTTCCACTAGTTAACTAGTGGACAAAAACTGTCAGCTTGTTTCTCTTTTTAGGTGTAACTAGTTAACTAGTAAACAAAATATACATGCCACTAGTTAACTAGTAAGGCCCACAACACCCTCACTAGTAAACTAGAGGGTATTTTTGCCTTTACATGAAGGGTTCAGATGCAAAAGCCTCTAAATGCCACCTATGTCAAAAATGAGATAAAGATGGTGAGGGGATGCTCTCCACACATAGTATACGCTAATCAAATAATTTAACTTCTAAACCCACTAAATACCACTCTCTTCCTGGTCTGAAATATCGATTTATAGGCAAAAACCTATAGGAGCCTGAATTTAAATGCTCATTTAAAAGAAAAGTGGTCAGACGGATTTAGAGGGTTTTGCATCTGAACTCTTCACATGTTAACAAGTGACCATTTTGGCATCTCACTAGTTAACTAGTGGGGCTGAAATGGCTGTACTTCTATTAACCTTATACCGCCCTCCTAAACTATGGACTGGCTTTCTCGACCAGTTTTCTGAACTTATATCGCTCATCATCACTAGCTATGATCGGATAATTGTAAATGCCGACTTTAATATTCATGTCAATAAGACAACTGATGCTAAAGCCAGTAAGTTCCTTAATGTGTTGGACAGTTTAGAGCTAAAGCAGCATGTTACAGGACCCACCCACAACCTTGGCAACACCCTTGATCTAGTCATTTCTAGAGGGATAGAAGTCACAGACTTATCAGTAAATGATATAAATATGTCTGATCATTATTGTGTATCTTTTAATATAGTACTACATACTCCAAAAATTAATCCCGAAATTGCAATCAAATCGCGACTCTTGGACATAGAGAGCAGAACAGCAGTTCATAGCTCTTATAGACTCCATAAATTTAGATATTTTACATCATCCCATTGATCAAATGGTAGAGGCTCTCAATTGTGAATTAGGCGCTCTGCTTGACAGAGTGGCACCCTTAAAGACTAAAAAAAGGCCCTGTAGCAAACTGACACCTTGGATGAACGAAAATATCCATGATCTAAAAAGATCATGTAGAAAAGCTGAGAGAACATGGAGAAAAAAAACTAAGTTACAGGTTCACCGTGCCATTCTAAAAGAAAAAATAGCAAATTATAATAGAGCTATTCGGAATGAGAGAAGGAACCACTTCTCTAAGGTAATTGCTGAAAACAGTGGAAACTCTAGGGTGTTGTTCTCTACCATTGCTAGGCTATTGCATCAAACACCTTTTGATACACTCAGTCAGGCATCCTCTCTAAGATGCGAAGAATTTGCAGACTTCTTCAAAAACAAAGTCATTTCTATAAGGGAGGCTATTGGTAACACAAGTAATATGTTTGATAGTACACCCAAAAACAGCCCCCCAAAATTAAGGTCCTTTAGCACTATTACTCAATCTGAGCTTGGTAAAATTATAACTCAAACCGGCTCCTCAACATGTGTTTTAGATCCAATCCCTACTAGATTCCTCAAAAAAGTATATGATAGCTTAGCTCCCTTTATTCTCAAGGTAATAAATACCTCATTAGAAACAGGTATATTTCCAACTGCTTTTAAAACCGCTGTTGTGAAACCTTTACTTAAAAAGTCAAATCTTGACCATACCAATCTGAGCAACTACAGGCCTATATCAAATCTACCGTTCCTGAGCAAAGTACTTGAAAAAGTTGTTTGTAATCAGTTAAATACCTTCCTCAACGAAAACAGTATCCTTGAAAAATTCCAATCAGGTTTTAGATCAAATCACAGCACAGAAACGGCTCTAGTAAAAATAGTCAATGATCTCAGACTGGCTACTGACTCAAACAAAGTCTCAATCCTTATTCTTCTGGATTTGAGTGCGGCATTTGACACCATTGATCATAGCATCCTAATTCACCGCCTTGCGAAGTGGGTGGGTCTCTCTGATAATGCTCTAAACTGGTTTCAAACCTACATTACTGGTAGAGATTTTTATATCAGTCTAGGAGATCATGTGTCTGAAAAACATGACTTGCCTTTTGGTGTGGCCCAGGGGTGCTGCCTTGGTCCCCTGCTATTTTCCCTATATATGCTTCCATTGGGAAACGTCATAAGTCAGCATAATGTAAACTTCCACAGCTATGCAGATGATACCCAATTGTATATTTCTGTGGAGCCAACTAACCCAGATGGCCTTTGCTCCCTCACTGCATGCCTAACCTCCATTAATCAGTGGATGAGCAAACATTTTTTGAAACTAAATGATGACAAAACAGAGGTACTTTTGGTTGGACCAAAACTAAAGCGAGATATTGTTCTTAGTAATCTGGGGAACTTGGCGCACCAGGTCAAACCAAAAGTAACAAGCCTCGGTGTCATCTTAGATGCAGAGTTAAGTTTTAAGCCCCATATCAGTAAAGTTACTCAGACAGCCTATTTCCACTTGAGAAACATTGTCAAAGTGCGGCCCTTTTTAACTCAACAAGATGCAGAAAAACTAATTCACGCCTTTATCACTAGCAGGTTAGACTACTGCAATGCACTTTTCACTGGTCTTCCCAAAAAACATCTAAAGAAATTGGCACTCATACAGAACTCTGCGGCTAGACTTTTAACTAAGACTAAGAAGAGAGAACACATCACCCCTGTGTTGGCTGAACTGCACTGGCTCCCTATTTCCTATAGAATTGATTTTAAGGTTATGTTAATTACTTACAAAGCTCTGAATGGCATAGCACCTTCATATATCTCTGAGCTTTTAATATCTTATCAACCACAAAGGAAACTTAGATCATCCAATTCTAATATTTTAATCATTGCCCAAAGTGCTCCACAAACAAAGTGGGAAGCTGCTTTTATCCATTGCGCCCAAACTATGGAACACCCTGCCTCTGTACATCAAGCAGGCGAGTTCAGTAAATATTTTTAAAAAAGATTTGAAAACATACCTGTACAGGAAAGCTTTTAGTTAACTCATCTTATCCTGTAGACTACTTTTTCAGATTATTCTACATCTGCTGCTATTGGAGGGCGCAGCCAGCCAGAAGCAGATGGGCTCCCCCTATTAAGTCAGGTTCTGCTCAAGGTTTCTTCCTGGAATATGGGAGTTTTTCCTTGCCACAATTGCCATATGGCGTGCTTGTTCATTTTCTATATTTTTGATATGTTGCAGAGTGGATCATAAACGGCCCCAGCAATGAAGAAAAGTGATTGATAATGACTGACTGACTATTATTGTGTTACATGCTTCAAATGTAAAGCACTTTGAGCTGCATTCTGTGTATGAAAGGTGCTATACAAATAAAGCTTATTATTATATTATTATTATTACTAATGAGCGTTTTGGTGCACACTAGTAAACTAGTGACACTTTTTAGACCTCACTAGTTAACTAGTGGGCATTTGTGTCTTCACTAGTTAACTAGTGAGCAGTTCTGCCTTCACTAGTTTACATGTAAGTGTCACATTGAAGCCACTAGTTTACTAGTTAAAGTTCCTTTGGCCAGCATGTTAACTTGTGTGCCACATGCAAATGTTGTGGGTGGGATTTTGTGAAATTCTGCGCTGTGATTGGTTGTCATGTTCTATTTGGACATAGGGAGCCAATAGAAAGCCTCAATTTCCAGAGTTCTCCGCCTCCTAATTTTAATTCTGCGCCACTAGCTGACTAGTGTGAATTTAGACTTCAACTAGTTACATGTATGACCTCAATTCAACTAGTTACATGTATGACCTCCTAAAATGAGAAGTTAACATGTTGTTAGTTTGGACAAATGTAATGTAATGTAATCAACTAGTTAACTAGTGAGCCTGCTGCCATCACCTAGCTAGCTAGTAAGACATTTATGGTTCACTAGTTAACTAGTGACATTGACCTACTCCAACTAGTTAACTAGTGAGGAGTTTTGCCTTCACTAGTAAACATGTGCACATTGTTGGCCTTTACTAGTTAACTAGTGGACATTTTCTGGCTCTCACTAGTTAACTAGTGAAGCTAATATGTGTTCACTAGTTAACTAGAGGGCATTTATGCTTACATGACTCACTAGTTAACTAGTTGACAAAAATGGCTTGCATGTTGGCCTGATATCAAGATATCAGAATAAATGCTCAAGCGGCTGGCCAAATTACATAGAAGCTAACAAGTGGGAATTTGACATTCAGTAGTCAGCTAGTAAACATTTTTGTACCTTACTAGTTGACTAGTAAAATATAGAAGTCTTTAAACTAGTTAACTAGTGAACATGCTGAGCATTCCTAGTTAACTAGTAAGATGAAACATATGAACTAGTTAACTAGAGAGAATTTGGGTCTTACTAGTTAACTAGTGAGCATTTTGGCTGTCACTAGTTAACTAGTTCACACAGAAATGGCTCACTAGTTAACTAGTGGACAGAAATGGCTTGCATGTACATGACAATTATGCCTGATATCAAGATATCTGAATAAATGCTCAATGCCATATCCACCCACATCAAGGCAGAGATCACCAGGTTCATGTGTCCACCCACATCAGGGCAGAGATCACCAGGTTCGTCACTCTTACCTGTTCTCATGTCCTACATCAGGGCAGAGATCAACAGATTCATGTGTCAACCCACATCAGGTCAGAGATCACCAGGTTCATGTGTCCACCCACATCAGGTCAGAGATCACCAGATTCATGTGTCCACCCACATCAGGGCAGAGATCACCAGGTTCATCACTCTTACCTGTTATCATGTCCCACTTCCTTGAGGATCGTAGAGCTGTCTTTTTGAGGATGTGGCGAATGATCTTCTTGGGAAAGTGAAACTTGGGAATTTGAGGAAAATGTTGGTATTCGTTCATGACCACAGATAGGCTGATGCGCCGAGTTGGATGTAGGTTCACCCAACTGTCACTGAACAAGCACAAAGCTTATAATTGTCACAAAAAAGCACACATGCAGACATGCTGCCATCAAATTCAAAAACAGCATACATTTGTCATAAAATATTACAATTTGTTAGTTTCAACATTTGATGTGTTGTCTATATTCTTTTGCAACTAAATGTGGGTTTATGTGATTTGGAGATTATCAAATTCTGTTTTTATTTAGGACTTTTTTTTGGAAATGAGGTTGTATGACATCTCCCACAGTGTAACAACCAGAAACAATCAGTATTGAACATAAATTAAATATAAATCTAAACTTAGGAAATATTACAAGTGGAGCTGCTGTGTACAGTCCAGTGCAATGCAGGCACTTATTCAAACATATACTGTATTTTCTTTTTACAAATTATTTTGTAAAACTGCTATGTGTCTGATAACATTGAGGTCAATTGCAATATTGAAATGCAACATTTAATGCAATATAACTGCTATGCATTCCCTGTTGTTGTGGGAGGAAGACACTTAATTCCTATTGACGTAATCAAGTGCCTACACATGAAAGCAGAAGAGCTATTTCGAGTAGAAAGATAGACCTTTATCTGGGAGACTCATAATTATAGGCTTCTTGCTTATGTGCTGACGTAGGTGTGACTTAGGAATGCTCCATTGGGCTCCATGGGGTTGGAATATGTGAATGAGTCGGTGGTTAATTCTGGCATTCACCACCATAAACATATCTCGCCACATGGGTTGCTGGGCGATTGTGACGCCAGATCCCATGGTAACTTGTACACAGAATGATGTGTGGGCGTGATTGACAATTTGCATTTTCATTCTGAAAGAAACACTTTTTTTTATTTTTGTAACATCGGCATTTGATGAACAGCCATTTCTTCCCAGTTATCATACTTTGACATCTTAATTGAAAGAGAATATGAATGAGACCCATCGCTCATCATCATCTATTGTTCATCTCTACTGTTGCACATGATCTATTCTGCTTCTGAGCAAATGAATATTTTAATTTATTTATTTATCATCAATCCATTCATCCATCCATTTATTTATTTATTTATGTATTCATCATTTAGCATTCATGCATTCATTTAGCATTTTCCATTAATTTGTTCATTGTGTCCTCAGAGTGTTCTCAGAGTGCAAAGTAGCTGACTTCATGGACTTCACTACTCTTCATCCATTTGACAAGAGAGCCAAACAGTAAGGTAAAATCCACTCTGAGAATGATTACATCTAGATGAACTGACGAAGGCATTATTTGCCAGGATGGCCAAAAAGGCAAGTCACGCCACAGCTTCCCAGCTTGAACTGTTTGCATCCTTAGACTGATTATATCAGGTACCCGAGGCCTGATCACAATGCTGCTAATCACAATGCTGCTGTGTGCTTTGATCATTTGACCCAGCCCTTCACCAGGATCAGAGAGACTCCAGATGAGTGGTCTTTCAAGTTTGTGTAATTGTTTGTAAATTGTTTGTAAGTTTGTAAATGTAAAATATTCATTCTTTCACACTTTTGTCTCTATCTTCCCTTACCCTTTTCTCTCACTCATTCATCTTAGGTTTGGTTTTGAGTTTACTTAATGTCTGTAACATTGAAGCTACCGTGTATTGCAGTATTAAACTGTTCCTTGATCTACCATACATATAACTCTTAGTGTGCCATGGCCTTGCATTTAACATTTGGCTTATAACCTGTTTAGTGATGTTGTAGGTTGTTTACTAATTATGGAGTCAGATTACGAGTGTTTTCTACAATATTCACAAGTCTAATGCATCGTACTGTTCCATAAAGTTCTGATACGCCTGAACCTTTCCGTTAGCTGTTTTCCGTCGCTGGTAACATTTTGACGGTCCTTCCCGTCTGTCTTATTTCAAGTGGTCCAGGTATTTGTTCTAACATGGTGTAAGGTATTGGCTGGTCTAGCACACTTCCTGTCAGGTTGTTGCTACCTGGTGTTCTTGATCCATTCAGCTACCTGCTTGAGTCACAGGAGCATGACTTGAGCCTGAGGTTTTCCCCTTTCAATCTGTGGCCAGGTGGCCATCACGACATCCTCATCTCAGTAACAGTGCAGACAGTATTTTCCTGTCAAATACCTATCTCACATTTTTGTCCATCACAGACCTTATTTAGGTCTTCCTCCTTCATTCATTCAGCTGACATATTTTCAGGCAAAGTGTTGTTAGTGTAGCACTGGTACACGTAGGCATTATCTATTAGAATGTTTGCTGCCCAGAATGAACACCCATCTTCTTGGTGTCCTTCACACCTTATTATACAGCTCTTCACAATGCAAGTAGAACGCTCTATTGCAGGGACGTGCACAGGAATTTTGAGGGGCAGTTGCTCTGACCTGAAAAAAGGGCACCCCCCCAAAAAAAAACATAAAAACTCACAGGCTATATGCAGGACAGAGAATAACAGCGTCTTTTTAAAAATATATACACAAAGAAGTAAAACACTGAAATACATCACTCAATCACCTTAACTTATCATTATTATTTTCATGCCCACTAGTGGTATTTATGTTCTGCTCAGGCAAGATCTTTGAAATTACCTTTAAAATAGCCTATGTTTTTTTAGATTACAGTTATTTAGCATGCAGCTCATCTCATCTTGTGATCATCACTTAGGCCTTCCTGTCCTCTGTGCCTCCTCCTGGTCCACATTTTCCTCACATACAGTAGTCTGGAGGCTTATGACTGCTCCTCATCTTAAATGTAATGTAATTATGAAACATTACCATTAGTAGGCTAGGACATTGTCATGTCATCTTTATCACAGTGCAAAGTCTCTGTCTCACCTGCTGGTTGGCTTTTTCGCAGCCAACCCTGCAGTGATTGCTGCCTCCCTGAATTGTCTCTCCCTCTCCTGAATCTGACTCTTTTCAGTGGGCATCTTGGCTTCAAAACAATTTTGAATAAAATAATTAATGTGATGCATTAGGCCTACTTCCATCATTCATTCTTCTTGCTAAAACGAAATGTGAGAAACTAACTATCAGCAGACATGTAGCTTAGTTTGCCTAATGCCTACCAAAAAAATAGTAGCCTATAGGCTATGTGATAACGGGCTGCTTCTCTGCAAGCTAGCCTATCTGTCTGATTATTTAGGCTAAACGTGCAAACTCAGCCTGGATTTATGAAGATTTTAATTAATTTCATAAAACTTGATGTAGATGATCGTTCGTTTGTTATACATCACAAACTCACCTTTTCCGACAACGTTGAGTCGTCTCATACGACAACCGCGATCTCCTTCTAGGGCCGCTTATGTAGGCTCAGCTCAGGTGTCGGTCGCGTGCAGCGCTGCAGCCACATAAACAGAGTCTGCCCTTCCCCTACTGACTTTCACTTTCGGTGCCCGAATGGAAGTGAATGAGGCTTTGCGATTTTTTTTTTATCTAGACCTACGTGAAATTCTGCATCCATTGTACATCATTTATTTATTTATTTATTTTCCCTATTAACGTTTTTCATGTGACGTATTCTAGGTTCTATAGCTTTGTTTACATCCAGCTGGTAGGCAAGGGACAAGTTGAACCCATTGAACATCGTTGTCTGCAGCTGCCTCTCAGTAGGCTACATCTCTGTATTTCAGCAATGTCAACATTTCAGGCATCAATAAAGGTGATGATGAAACGTTATCCCATTGTTCAATATTTGATAGCCTGTCACAGGAACGTTGTTTCGCTAAAATCGCCCTGATTTGGTGCATTGATCTGTATCCATAACGTTATGGGAGAACCTGCATGTAGCCTAATGGTAGCCTAACTTTTTTTCTCTGTTCAAAACTCGGTTTACACGAAGACAATAGCCTTTCTTAGAAGCTGTGAAATTTGACCAGAAAGGAACATGTCTTCCTTCTGAAAGCTGACACAAAATCAAACAATATTTGATCATTTAACTTCAACTGAACAGCGACAGGTCTTGTAGGCAGTAGACTCAGCAGACGTTAAAACGGTAGCCTATGTTTTAGCCAGAGTCAGTCAGCATCATGTAACATTAATGGCGTTAGTCATGAATCCTGTAACATATTATATCATATAACAGCGATGGCTTATTCGAAGACGATCTGCATGGATATATAACCACCCAGAAAAACTCAGAATGTGAGTGATAAAGTTCATTAATTGTATGAAACTTTTATTAGTTATCCATTGGCGGCATCGCAGCCTATATTAGGCTGTTATGCTAGCTCAGCCTTTAAATATGTTGTTATTTTGGTCATGTGGACTTGATTAAACTAATAAAGATAATTCATAAACTGCTTATTTCTTACATGACTGAAGCAGTAGCCTGGGTTCAACAGTGGTGTTTGAGGTTGCTGTGTTAAGTTGTTGTGTGTGATCGTTAAACAATTAGGATCAAATCAGTTTATTTTGACATACGGAGTTAGCCTGACCTGTAACGTTAGCCTATAGCACATAAGCCTATTCTGTTTTCATTTATTAGCATTTGTTGTGATTATATAATCAAATGACACTCATGATAACTTGGAAATAGAAGGACAGAAGATAGGTGATTGATGTCCACAAGCACTAATTTCACGAGACAAATTAGAACAAACTGTTCCGTAAAAAAATAATCTTGCCATGTTTAAAATGCTGCACTTTTTCCCCTTCATAGCCTATCTCTGGCAATTCATTTTGGATGACTGTAGATAGTAGTATTTTAGCCTACGTCTTCAGAGACAGTAGGCTACACCATTAGGCTATCTTGAGAATTAAAGACTTCACAGCTGCTAATGATCATCCTCCACAACCACGAGGATAGGTAGGCTAAACGGTCGCTCGTCGCTTTTTTTTTGCTTCTTATTGTAAAACCAACTGTTAGGGCCTACACAAGTGGTCGGCATCCCGGTCAATATATGATATTAAAATTTCAATTTTGAAGCTATTTGTAACTATGTGTAGCCTATCCAACCCGACTGTTGTAGGCTTGCCTACCACTCTCTGCAGTTCCTTGCCTACCATTCTTGCCTACCACTCTAGTTGTAAACAAACGGTCACATGACATTATGACGTAGGTGCAAAACCTTAATTGGAAGGGCAACATGAGTCAAGAAGGGCATATGGGCAGTTGCCCGGGCAACCTGAGCAACCCCCTGTGCACGTCCCTGCTCCATTGACTTGAATGAGATTCCCCAAAGTTCTACGGGTCCTTATTATTATCGAAGGACCTCTGAAATAATGACTGCTGTCAGTGCCGATGGATTTTCATTTAAAAGTGAAGGCAGAAGGTTGATCAGCTGTGTTCTAAAGAATGTTTGATTCAAATTCAGCGTGTGTTGCTAACTATTTGTTTCTCAGCAAAAGCCACAACAAAACGGTAACAAATTCTCCATGGGATGCAAATAAACCTCAGAGAGATCTAACTATTGCAAACTACCTCCTTACCTTACTACCAGTGCCAAAATGACCTGCCAATCAACTTGTCCATTCTTGCCCAACCCAGGCCATATTAGGATGTTCCTCTCCTCATTACTGACCTAGCTAACCAGAGATTATATCACCAGACCCCCCCCCACACACACACACACACACACACACACACACCACACAGCGTTGTGCCCGCACACATGTGCCCACTCCTCATAGTCACATGGCAACTGCTAAGTGCTAAGTGCTAATTAGTCACAGGGGGGCTTCACTCTGTCTGATGTGACAATGAGACAGTGACGATTGGGATGGGGTGCAGAGAATAAGGGAGGGAGAGAGAGAGAGGGAGAGGGAGAGAGAAAGAGAAAGAAAGAGAGAAAAAGAGGTAGGAAGAGAGAAAGAGACAGAGAGAGGGAGGGAGGGCAAAGAGGTCAAAGACAGAGAGGGGAAGAAAACTGAAGTAAGAGCAATGGGGGAGAGCATAGATAGATAGATAGATAGATAGATAGATAGATAGATAGATAGATAAAGGAGAAAGAGAACATTGAGGGAAGAGAAGGACAGAGATGGACAGGAAGAGAAATACAGACATGGGAGAGAGAGAGAGATGGAGAAAGCGACACAGATGGAAAGAGGGAGAAACAGATACAGAGAACAACTAGAGGAGGAGAGAGAGACAGAGAGAAGGAGGAGGGGACAAAGGGAAGGAGAGAGGGATGAAGTGAGAGGAAGAGAATGAGGGCTGACCTCATATTCGCTCTCTCTGCCCACACCTCAATTACACAGGCAGAGTGCAGCATAATCACTATGAACACACACACACACACACACACACACACACACAGGCAGAGTGCAGCATAATCTCTATGGACATTAGCAATACTTCAGAAATGGCTGTTCCTGTGGTGCCTCGATCCTTCTGGTGCTTTCTCTGTCTTTCTCTTTCTCTCACTTTGTGACACACACACACACACACACACACACACACACACAGCCTGAGAGGGCGAGGGAGACCTGAACTCCAATTAGTTCATATATTAACACAGAACAGAGAGGTATAAAGACACACAGTTATTATAATCTTAACAACCACACACACACAGACATGAGCATGCACACACACACTGTACACACCTGCAGACCATGCGTTTGTGTGACCCATGTTCACTCTGACTCTGAGAGATGGACGGTGTGTGTGTGTGTGTGTGTGTGTGTGTGTGAGTGCATGAATATGCCTGCCATTTCATCCACTCTGACTGGCATTACATATGCAGAGCTGAGAGAGTTCTCAGGCCCACATGGCGGCTATTGTCCGCTCTTTGTGTGCCCGTCTCATCTAATCAACGGTCATCAGAGACCAACTCCCCCATCCCTGTCTGACCACACCAATAGCTAAGTGAGTTTGCTTTTTTCCTCACTGAGAGGGTAGACCCTGGATGACTAGGAAATATGCATTTTGATTGACTCTCCCCCGCAACACCTCGCCACCTTGTTTATGTTTCATGTTTGGCCAGAAGTAGTGGTCACCTCCAGGTTCTCCTAGATGACCGGTAACAGCAGAGTTGTGTATTAGAATGATATTTAGTAAGGCCTCCCCACCTCTTGATGCAAACAGAGGCTGATGATGTAGTTATGATGATGATAATTACTACTTATGTCTGTTCAACAATGCATCAACACCCACATTAAAATTACTCACTGATGTTAATCTATTACTCACTCATATTAAAGGAATTATCCGGAGTAAAATGCACTTTAGATCAATTTACGGATGGTTGGGAGTACATACGTTGAGTTGACATCAAAATCATGTCATTCGGATGTGTTTTGAGAAAGTTCGATTTTACCGTTTTTAGTCAAAACTCGTTAGCCTGGAAGTGACCAGGGCAAGTCATTTCGCCGCTACAAAACGCTATTTTTATACCTCTTCTACAGTTCCAAACAACATTACACTTACGTGGTAGTGAGTAGAGGGTCCCAAAGCCAAAACCAAGTATCCGAGGTCTTTATGTGGTCGGATAGAGAGTCCAGAATGAATTTCATCAAGCCAGTACCTTTCCGAAATGTTGCTGCTGTTAGAGCTGGCGTCTTTAGGGGAAGTCCGTAGAGGAGTCGATAGAAGACGCTTGAAATTCATTAATTTCATTGCTTTTTTTTTTTAAAAAAAAAAAAACATAGTCCAGTATTTCTTTCGAAATTGAAATGAAGTTGTATGGACTGGACTATGTTTTGTTTTTTTTAAAAAACGGCGACGAAATTGTGAATTTCCAGAGCGTGTTACTCCACACTCGGTAATCGACTCCTACGGACTTCCCCTAAAGACGCTAAAAATAATAATTGACGATAATTCCTTTAATTAGGTTCTTCTGGAATGCAAGTGGCATCCAATCGAGAGAGACATTAAGTTGTAGAGGTTGTCTATTGTTTATCACAGTGACTGTGATGATGAGGATGATGATGATGATAATGATCACAGTATCAGCGGTGATGATGGCCATGTTGATAACTATGCTGCTGTGGTAGCGTACATTTGAGCAGTTTCAGTTCTTTGTGCTATTGGCCAACTTGGATGCTATTTCTCATTTTTGTGAGTCACTTTGGATAAAAGCATCTGCTAAACTAATAAATGTGAATGTTCCACATGTTCATACACACACACACACAGTGTAAGGCCTGACTTGCTGCAGCATTCTGGACAGCAACAGACACGCCCACTCCAGTCTTGCACGGCCTCCCCAGAGTTTTGACACCTATGACTGATATCCAATTAGTAAACTTGCCCTATAAAAGGACTTTGTATCTGTTGCCTCGATGTGAGGTATTGTTTGTATTAACTCTACTAAGCCATGTTTGTAGTATTTCATTGAGAGTTACCTGTTTAGCCTTTTTCCAGTTTAGACCTTGCCCGTCTGTTTTGACCAAGCCTTTTTGGATTACGTTTTGGATTGTTCGCCCTGTCTTTGGATTTCCCTGTGTACTGACCTTGGCTTGCTGTCGGCTACTCTTTGGATTGTGGACTTGTACCTTCGCTAAGTAAACAGAACCAAACTGCACTTGAGTCTGAGACTTTATTTATCATCACACACAGAGCACTCTATTTTCTTTTTTCTGTTTTCTGTGAACACTCAATCTGTGAGTGTTTCTTGCAGTCCCCTCTTGCAGTGCAGTCTTCATGCAGTCCCCTCCACCTCCTTGAACACACACTGCAAAGGCGCGTGTGTGCATGTGTCTGTGTGCGGCTGCACACGCCACATTCACGTCTAAATTGCCCCCTACTTAAAATGCCATCAGCCATCTGAAAGCAAAAAGCCTCTTTCAATGAAACTTTTCCGTTCCTCTCCTCTCATGGCATGAATGGGCTTGCCAATCTCCATTCACAAGGGTGCATGCAAGATAGTCAGCATTAGGGAAGAGGGGCCCTGGGAGACGCCGCGGAGCGACAGAAGAGACAGATAAACGACAGACAGAAGAGATAGATCAATGACTTTTTTTCTGACAGACCTTGAGAAGTTCTGTCCTTCGTCTTTATTATCAGCACCATGCTGAGTCATAAGCTTCCACTTTACAACAATTATGTTTGTCGTCTCTCGCTCTCTTTCTCATTCTGTGTCTTGGTTAAATTAATTCTGAAGTTTCCTGTTCTTGGCAAGGATTAGGTGTTCATTTGTGGGTGATTATGTGTGATTATTGGAGAACAGTGAGAGTGGCATTGACTTTGGTACACACACACACACACATACACACATATTGAGTTTGTGGTTAATAAATTAACAGTGTGCATGGGGCAAGCAAACAGAGACAAAGCACACACACACACGCACACATACACATGCCAGGAACAAGGCCAGATTAGAGGAAAAGAGAGAGAGTGGAGAGGAGAGAGGGAACGAGAGACAGAAAGAAGGAAAGAGAGACAGAGGGTAAAATGAAGAAAGAGAGAAAAAGAAAGAGAAGGAAAGTGAGGGAAAGAAAGAGGGAGATGTAGTAAACATCTGGATCACCAAATGTGCTGCTTAACAGAATGCTGTGCTATATCTTATTTCCACTATGTGTTACTCAAATGCAGGGTCACAATTAAGTGATGGAAAAAAAGTCATTTACAGTAATTTCATATGTATTAGTCGCATTGTGTATAAACAGCAGGACAGTGTTTTATGCCAATTAAAGAAACCTTTCTTATTGTGTTCGTAGGTTGTATCTTCTCAATAAAACGCAGGATGCAAATAGCGAGTGCTGTGTGAAGAGTGACCTACTAGTGAATGAATGAGCCAAGGCGGGATGTGAGGGGTAAGAGTGTGAGATGTGTGTGTGTGTGTGTGACTGTACGGTCTGGTCCGCTGCATGTGACTACATGATGAATGCCTGATGACTGCCCAAGTGTGAAGTGCTTGTGGGTGTGTTCAAATGTCAGGACACCAGTCCAGTGGCTCTGTCTGGTTAGACAGCTCATTGCTAGACATCTCCTATCCACCACATAAACACACACACACACATACACTCACAAACACAGTAACGAATACACACACACACAAACACTCACACAAACACATCCACTGGTTTGCCGACCCTCTCTCATCCTCACACTACATCTACATACCAACACACACACACAAATTCATTATGCCAGACCCTCCTTTCTGCCTCCTTGATGCCTCTACTGGGACCGAGCCAAAATGCTTGGTGTTGTTTGGACTAGAGACCATTAAACAACTGCTCACCCTTCAGCTGGAGTGCTGTAGGAGAAGTACCTAGCCAGCTCCAGCGCCTCCACCTCAGTCGCCATGGCAGCAAGGGCTGGTGGACTGATTTCAGGGGAGTTTAGAGTCTCAGGGTGGCTTTGCGATCACGCTGCTGTCTGTCAAAGACGCTTGGCGTTGTCTTTACGGGCTGTTCGTCCAGATGATGGACCGTTGTGTGAGTTTGTGTGTGTGAGCTTTTCTTGGTGCGATGCCACAGTTAGCCTCCCCAAATCGCCTTCCTGTCTTTCCTCAGGACTTTTCAGGCTAGGTTTTGTAAAGTTGCTGGAGTGTGCTGTGTTGTGTGTGTGTGCGTCTGTGTATTTTGTGTGTGTGTGTGTGTGTGTATTTGTGTGTGTCTGTGTGTGTGTGTGTGTATTTGTGTGTGTGTGTGTGCATCCTATTTAACTGATATCTGTTGATAAGTGATTGGGTTTGAGAGGCTGTAAAGGTTCCACATGCTAATAACAGGAATGGGACAGCAGCTGTGACCTATTGTTAAGTTGACAACACCAAAAACTTGTTGCAAACAAGTTTCCATTTCCGATTTATGGGAGTTGTTTACTGATTTACTTTTTTCAATCTTCCAGCTTCCCTTTGGGTAAATCTGTGATTCACGTCACAATGCTATGAATTGTTGGTAATTCCCTTGAGTGAAGTGTGCATAGATGCCGACCTACAGAAAGGGCACAGAAAGGGTGCGAGTGAGCCCTCAAGCACTTCACAAGTTTGCAGTGGGACAGCCCTAAGCCCTTACCAAGTTCACAGGAACGCACATCAAAGTGTGTGAGTCCGTGAGTGGAGAGATTGGGATTAGGCCATTTATTCATTTAGCAGACTTTTTAGCAGGCTTTTATCCAAAGTGACTCACAAAAATGAGAAATAGCGTCCAAGTTGGCCTATTAAGGTTTTGCACCTACGTCATAATGTCACGTGAACGTTTGTTTACAACTAGAGTGGTAGGCAAGAATGGTAGGCAAGGCACTGCAGAGAGTGGTAGGCAAGCGTACAACAGTCGGGTTGCATAGGCTACACATAGTTACAAATAGCTTCCGGGCCGCGGGACATTCCTAACCGGGCCGTAGCCTACGACAAGAGTTTAAAAAAAAATGCATGCAAACTAAATAAACTCAATTTAATTTGCAATAATGTCACATTCGCAATAATACCCACTGACGATGGTGAGCCAGATACCTCAAAGAAAAAGAATGGGTCATTCAATACGAAATATGACGAGTTTCGCAGAGACCGGTGACTCGCATGCACCAAGTCCTTTATGTGTGGTATTTGGAGCCTGGAAGTGACCTGGGCATGTAATTTCAGTTCTAAACAACATTACACTTACGTGGTAGTGAGTAGAGGGTCCCAAAGCCAAACCGGCATATCCCGAGGTCTTTATGTGGTCGGATAGAGAGTCCAGAATGAATTTCATCAAGCCAGTACCTTTTCCGAAATGTTGCTGCTCCAGCTGGCATCTTTAGGGGAAAGTCCGTGGGAGTCGATTGCCGAAAGTGGGAGTAACACGCCTGAAATTCACAATTTCGTCGCTGTTTTAAAAAAAAAAAAAGTCCAGTATTTCTTTCAAAATTGATTGAAATGAAGTTGTATGCAACAGCAAACCCTAGCTTACTAACAGGTTGGAATTTTGAAATGCCACGTGACGTGATGTCGTGCAACGACGTGATGCAATCGACTCCTACAGACTTTCCCCTATGCTAGAGTTGTATAAAGTACTGTATGCAAAACCCACACTTGAGTAGAAGTACAGATATTTGTCTTCAAATTGTCTTAAAAGTTTAAAAACTCAAGTAAAGTACAGATACTCCCCATTCATACTTCAGTATTGTACTAAACTATAGCTACTTTGTTACTCTACATCGCTGCTCTTCAGGCAATGAAGAGACATGAAAAGGATGGAGACCAAAAAATGATGGAGGTCATAAGTGCTGCTCACCAACAATCAGAGGTATGTCAGTAGTTTGAAGGGTCCTCTTATGGACAAACTGGTAATAGTGGGGTGGTTAGTGAAATTACTGTTACCAGTACCCAGTACTGTTACCAGTTGGTCAGGGCTCTCCGTTCCTGTAATAGTTTGGGGTCTTTTAAGAGGGCTCTAAGGCATATCTGTTCAACATGCACTTAGGTCATTAAGCGCTTATGTTGTTTTTGTATTTGTATGTCGCTTTGGACAAAGGCATCTGCCAAATGCCATAACCATAACATTGCTCAGAAAGTTGCCTTTTGTATCATCAGCTAGTGCTGGGCGGTCAACAGGTGTTGCACCAAATTCTGTGACCTGTCGAATTTTGTGACTATAGTGGACGCTGTTTTATTGCGCTGTCTATGAATGTACTGAGCTGTACTGACACAGAGATGAGGCAATTCTGTTATGTGTGTAACTCTTCTAATAAACATAGAACATTGACCGGGTGTGGGTGTATTACTTCAGAGTAAAGCTAAAGCCTACCCCTGTGAACAGGTGGACATCAGCAGGACAGGTCACATATTTTGATAGGCTACTGTCAAATTATGTCACTGTAATTGCAGAAATTGACTGATATTGTACAGTATATTGCCATTTACATGAGCAAACACTTTACTTACATTATTGACAAACTCCTTGCCATTGTCTGTTAATAATATCCTTTTTGGCACCTATTAATACAAGTGTGGAGTTATTCTGCAATATTCACTCATCATGACTATCCTAAATCAGTCAATCTACTGCAGTAATTCCTTTCTCAAAAAAATCCCCTTTGTGGTAATAAGTCACCGAATTTGGTAAACAATGTTTTTACAATGTACTAACAGAATGAGCAGCTTGAACATGAACAGTCATGAAGAGATGATTGCTGAATGTGACAAACATGTATGGGCTTGACATCGTTTAAAATTCCTGACTGCACCTTTAACTATTGTTAGTGATAATAGATACTTTATTCATCCCGAGGGATGAACATTCATGTCAGTTCATGCCAGTTTACTGATATATCTGTCTATAGGATACCTCAGAGAGACCTGATGAAAAAGGGGTGTCAGACGATGAGGTAGGACTCCCATGACAGATACCCATCACCGAAGTGTATGCTTAGCATTATGCAACAGTTAAGCTAGTGATAATGAACCTTCATGTTATCTGCTTGTCTATAGGATACCTTAGGGATGTCTCCATGTAATTCGCTAGCCTGACGAGCCAGACCCACATTAAAATGTAGGGTCTGGGCACTCATCGTTCGCAGTGCTCAGTCCGAGGGGCGGGATAATCAGTTGTCTTTCAAATTCCCTCTGCACGCAATAGGACAGCGGCAGCGCTATGAGTCCCATGCGTTTCCCACCAGCTGAGCTAGTTGGCTAGTTTAAACGTTTGCCAACTCAATAAAAGCTTAACTCGTGTCACACTGTTCGCCAGCATGCAGCAACATCCATCTTATTTGTTTTCAAGTAGCAGGGAATTCAAGCCAAACCGTTGCAACTCTGCCATCAATCATTATGTTAAGCCCACCTAACGACTCTATACACGATTTCATTGGCCTGATTAAGTTTCGATTTCTGGAGCTCACAAGCAAACGGAGAGTTGCTAGACTAGCCCTGGCAGCAGCCGCTAGGGGCGCGTCTAGATTTCTAGGCTAGTAATTCGCAGGATTTGATAATACTGTTGCTTTCAAATGCTTCTATGCCCAACATCTAGTCTACATTAGCTATTTTATTTTTAATGATAATGAACCTTAATGTCATACTGCTGAACTATCTGTCTATAGGATACCTCAGGGGGACCCCCTGAAAAAAAAAGAAAAAAAAAGAAGATGGTGTCGGTGTCAGATGATGAGGTAGGACTCCCATGAAAAAATACCTTTTATGCAACATTTAGGTTCAGTTAAATTATTGCTGAAGAGATACAAGCTCACACTTGGAAATAACAATTGAAATCAGACAAGTCTGATCATGGTTTCATTACAATTTAATGTATCTGTGCATAGTTGTTGACTAAAAACTACACTGTAGCATAAAGTTATCATATCCACCTGGGCCACACCCATCCACCTGAGACAACAAAGGCTCTGATGAGTCGGGGGTGGCCCAAGTGAATGATAAAAGTGGAGGCTCTGGTCCTCCTGGTCTCTTCCTCTTTTCCCATCTTCTTCTTTTCCATCTTGGCTTCTTCTTGTCCATCTTGGACCTTTTCTCTGGGTCTCTCTCTCCCTCTCCCTTTCTCTCTCCCCCTTTCCCGATCTCTGGGTTTGTATTGTTTTATCTGGTGTATCTGTTATCTCTAACTTGTCAAGTTTACCTCTGTAAATTGGTTAAGTTTCCTTTGTTACCATTAGCTACTTTGTTACAGTAGACCATGTGAGTTTACTTTTACCTTCAACTGAAGTGATATTGGTTACATTTACCTTTAAGGCTTAATGCCTAATAAATTGTTCATTTGCCTACCAATCATAAAATACTTCAGTTCTTGTAGTGTGCCATGCCATTCTCCCCCATAGCTGATAAACTAGTTACTTGGTAATTGATTGGTGATACAAATTATTAATCAAATGGAGTCAGATTAACAAGTATGTAATAATATCATTGCCATTTAACTCCTCACCCTATTTGTCCACACAGTGAGGATATAGCTCATGAGTGGTAGAATGAGCGGGAGAAAGAGTTGGTAAACCAGTTAGCGATAGGTTAGCCATACGTTCGAATTTAGGCCGGACACATGAATTTAAGCCTTGTCCGGTGCAGCCTCAAACCTCATTTGTCCTCCTTTTTGGAGTTGCGCTGGGCATCTAGAATCTTTGCTCGGATGCAGCATCGTTTTGCAAACTATGGACGCGAAGACTGCTGGTCGAATTATAAAAAAAAGTGCTTCTTGTCACTGCCTGATAATTTGCTGCTAATTTATGAAGGAACCACGGACTGACAGAAAAAGAAAACAAACGTTTTCGCAATCAGGAGGAAATACTGTAGGCCTACATGTTAAGTTGATCTGTTTGCATCTTTCCAGCGTGTGTTGCTGGACTAGCCTAGAGAAGAAAATATCTGTCTAAGTTATAATACCTGTAATATCTGTCAGCAGCTTGCTTGCCAGCGTTTTCCAGTAGGCCTAGACTAGGCCTACTTCGCAAAAGTTGTGAAATATAACCGCATATTTATATAATATGTTTACTACATTTACGGCTCTGAGGAATGCACTCTATGTACGGAAGGCTCTTGAAATGGCTCATTTTCTTAACGCTGTCTGATGTTGTCGAATTGATGAAGATGTTTTCTTAAAGGGGTGGTTCAGGATATTGGACATAGGGCCTCATTTCATCTTTGGAGTGGGTAAGATTGTTTTTAGTGGCAGGCTAACACATACTGATGACTTGCGCTAGCCTAGCACCTGCAAACTCTGCAATTAGAAGGACTTGATGAAACGTGTTGAAAACGGTCTCCACTGATGAACATCATACTTTCTAACTTGGAAATGAGGTCCTATGTCCAAAATCCTAAACCACCCCTTTAAGTTGCTTGTGTTCTTTTTTTTTTTGATTTGCATAAATTACAGATAGTTCGCACCCGTTGGCCACTACAATATGATTAGCCTAAGGTATTCATTGATGTCTTTCCTTCATATTCAGGATTCTGATTTATCAGGAGATGAAGGGGTGGTCCTTCAACAAATCCATGAGGAATTGTTGGGGGACTACTAGCCTGGCGGGCCATCCTATATCATTGAAATGTATAGTCTGGAATCGAACCATTTACCTCACTTAAGGGGTGGGCAGAGAATTGTCTTTCAAACTGCCTAGGCATGCAATAGGCCAGCTAAATCCACCATATCCCGTATCCGGGTCGGCAAAACGGCAAATACATCCTTCTTCGAAAGGAATTACTTAAGTGCATTGTGTTGCTCAACTTTCAAAGAAAAGCACAAGTCCAACTCCTTCAAAGTTGACGCCAACGCCGATTCAAACAACCGCTCTTCATTAGCCATAGCCACCTTCCTTGTTGTTCACCGTCACAGGACTGTCGTTATCCTGTTAAGCCCGCCTTCAGCTTTGGTGTAGGTAATGTAAGGTAAAATAATAATAATAATAATAACAATAATCTCTAACTAAACTAACACGCGCATATTTCTGTATTGTGACCATTGTAGCCTACAGTTGTAAACAGCTGTAACAGTCGCTTTTACTCCCTCAGATAGCCATTATAATAGGCTCTGCTCCTGCCTAGATTCGAACTCAGAACTGCCTGAAAGTTGCAGACCTGTTCTGGAAATACGTGCATTAACCCACTCGACTGTCAGACAACGCTATCTGCTTCGAGTAAGACTGAGGAGTGTACTGTACTGTACTGAGGACTGTACAGTCCTACCTAATAGGCCTACTCGAAGCAGATATCGTTGTCTGACAGTCGAGTGGATTAATGCACATATTTCCAGAACAGGTCTGCAACTTTCAGGCAGTTCTGAGGAATTTTGAGTTGGAGTTTGACGCCAAGAACCCTTGACCATGCGTCAGACCTTTGACGAGTAGGGAGTGAGACTGTGTAAATTAGTAACTATGTGTAGCCTATGCAACCCGACTGTTGTAGGCTTGCCTACCACTCTGCAGTGCCTTGCCTACCATTCTTGCCTACCACTCTAGTTGTAAACAAACGGTAACGTAACATTAGAACGGAGGTGCAAAACCTTAATAGAACCTAGAATACGTCACTTGAAAAACGTTAATAGCACAGAGAACTGAAACTGCTCAAATGTACACTATACCACAGCAGCATAGTTATCAACATGGCCATCATCACCGCCGATATTATGATCATTATAATCAGTGTCATTGCCGTCATCGCCATCATCATCATCATCATTACTGTTACTGTGATAAACAATAGACAACCTCTACAACTTAATGTCTAACTCTCGATTCGATGCCACTTGCATTCAAGAAGAACTTAATTAATATGAGTGAGTAATAGATTAACATCAGTGAGTAATTTTAATGTGGGTGTTGATGCATTGTTGAACAGACATAAGTAGTAATTATCATCATCATAACTACATCATCAGCCTCTGTTTGCATCAAGAGGTGTGGAGGCCTTACTAATATCATTCTAATACACAACTCTGCTGTTACCGGTCATCTAGGAGAACCTGGAGGTGACCACTACTTCCGGCCAAACATGAAACATAAACAAGGTGGCGAGGTGTTGCGGGGGAGAGTCAATCAACTAGTCGACTAATCAACCTAGTCATCCAGGGTCTACCCTCTCAGTGAGGAAAAAAGCAAACTCACTTAGCTATTGGTGTGGTCAGGCAGGGATGGGGGAGTTGGTCTTTGATGATGACCGTTGATTAGATGAGACGGGCACACAAAGAGCACGGACAATAGCCGCCATGTGGGCCTGAGAACTCTCTCAGCTCTGCATATGTAATGCCAGTCTGAGTGGATGACAGCCACATTAATGCACACACACACACACACACACTGCCCCCCCATCTCTCAGAGTCAGAGTGAACATGACCTTGGGTCGCCCAAGTAATTACTACAGGTAGGTGTGTGTGTGTGGGTGGGTGTGTGTGTGGTTTTAATTAATTACTGTATGTCCTTGTGTCCCCCTCTATGATGTGTTAATATATGAATTAATTCAGGTCTCCACGCTCTCTCTCTCTCAGTCTACCTGTGTGTGTGTGTGTGCATGTGTTTTTTTTGGACGCTGTAACAATGCAAATTTATCCTTTGGGAGACAATTTAAGGATTATCTTATCTTTAATATATAGCTCACCTTTAACATCCAGCTCACCTTTAACACCTGGCTCACCTTTAACACAAAGCTCACCTTTAACATAGAGCGCACATAGTGCACAGCATCAGGCAAGTGAATAAGAGAGAAGGAGAGAGAGAAAGAGATGGAGAGACATGGGAGAGAGAATGAGAGAAAGGGAAGGAGATAGAGAAAGAAAGGACAGAATGGAAAGAATGATAGATAGAGAGAGAGAGAGAGAGAGAGAGGGGGGGGGCTCTGTGTTCTCACCACTCACTGTTGCTCATCGAAGAGCCCCTCGTCCTCCTCCTCCTCTCCTGCTCTCCCTGGAAGGCCCATTGTCAGCGAGCTGTGAACCATTCGCATGCAAAGCAGCTTTGATTTCAAGCACCCAAATGTCTGAGACTGATGACGCACAACAGACATGGAACTTGGAGAGGACCTAGACTAAGTGGCCCTGGGGAGAAAGAGCTCTGTGTGCCCGCATGGATTCCACATACCGCACGCTTGAGCCATTGCGCTAAGAGCTGCAGGGAAGCGAGAAACAGTCGTTGGTTCAATGAGAAGACAGTGCTTCAGAGAGGACACTGAAAGAAGCCTGGCTGATTCAGGAAGCTTGCATTGAGCTGGCACCCACATATATATACACACGTGCATCCATGCACACACATAATCAAACACAAACACACATGTACACACACACACAAATATATATACATGCATGCACACATATACTAAAACAAACACACACACACACACACACACACTGTAGGCATGCATGCACACAAACACACATGCGTATGCACACACACACACACACACACACACATACACATTCTTGGTGAGCACCATTACAAAATGAATAAGCATGCTGCAACATTCAAACATTCATTTGTCTTAATAACATTATCCTTTCTTGAAAACTCAGAGGGGAACAAATTGTTGACCCGCATAACTGGCACTCAGCAAAAAGAGAGAAAAAAATCTTAAAAAATACCTTTCAATAAGTGAACTTTTCAAAATTACAGCTCAAGATCCGATTCTCTGACTAGACAAAAACAGACAGCTTTCATCTCAGAAGATGTGGTATTCATCAACGTTCCTGGCAGCAGAGGCTTTGTGCGTCATCGCTGTGCACCTTTGGCCATCGGACCAACGGGAGCCCAGGTAGCACTCAGAGGTAATGGCGTAATTGCACGGAATGAAACGCTAAATGGTTACACTTCTCTGATGGCCCTCGCCGTGGTAGAGCATTTAATGGATCTCCTGGTCCCCAACACACACACACACACAGGTACTGTACCATGCTCTTTACTTTACTTTCCCAAGAGACTCAGCTTTCTTACTTTCTCCTAAACTCCTAGACTTTGAGCAGGTTGTCTGTCATCATGTCCTCGGGTCTTCAGCAGAGTCAAACTCTCGTGTCATTCCTTCTCAAGATGTCTGCACCGTGCATCTATGAGATTTATTCATATTTACCTTTGCTTGGACTCCAAATGCCACACTTCAGAAGTCTGGCCTGTTCCTTAAATATCACAGCTCTGCGAAGACATCAAACTCATAAAGTCTCTCCCCTCTCTGATTTATTAGGTAATTCCAACTGTGTGCAAAAAAATGCAAAAGCAAATATTATGATCAGCGTGGTGCTAAAAATGACAGGTTCATTAGAAATGTTTCATAATAGCTGTCGCACAGGGGAACCACACATAATATACTGTATATTTTTGCAAAGTTCACTCTAAAAACTGCTGGGTTAGAAATAACCCAAAAATAACCCAGCGGCAGAGTCAGATAAGGACCGACTCAACATTGGGTTATCTTAACCCAGCGGCAGAGTCAGATAAGGAGCAACCCAACATTGGGTTATCTTAACCCAGCGGCAGAGTCAGATAAGGACCTAAAAATGACTAAATTGCTGGGTTAAAGCTACCAATACGTGGGTTAAATATTACAACCCAAATTCTGGGTTAACATTATTCATTCACAATCACCAATTATTATTGGTGCTTTTTATTTTAATCATTATTACCAATGTTACACTGCTTAAGAAATAAACAAAAGATTCAGATTTCAATCATTCTTTTATTGATATTTTCATTTACATGACATTTTTCTCCATTTATTTCTTAAAAGTAAAGTCATTATAAAATGGTAAAACTAGATTCTCCAAGATATGGCCTCTAACTTAAACGGCCGAGAAGTAGCATCAAGTCAAAAAAACGGTGGATAAAACAGTACATTACAAATGGGTACTCCGCCTTTGCTCGTGTGAGATACTCAGCAATGTTCGTTCCAATCTGTGGAGGTAAAAAAAACACAAACACACACACACACAAAATGATAAGTAAAAGTACATAAGTACATAGTACATAAAAGCAAAATCTCCTGTCATTAGTGAAATAGTGCAAACTACACTGTACAGCACCATCCATATTTATTGGCACCCCTGATAAAGGTGAGTAAAAAGCATAGTGTAAAAACTTGATTAATAGCCCAAGCTTTTATTTGCTTCAATTCCGGAACTCTACCACATATTCAAACTTTAAGACCACTGAAGGTAGGGAGTCACCACTTTCTTTCGCCTCTGATACTGATACTAGTAAATATGGCTGGACGATTTGGGATAGCTCTTTTTACTCAATTTTACCAGGAGTGCCAATAGTTGGTGCTTGTTCTATTTGTAACAATTGTCTTAACTCACAGGCTCATCAACTGTGGTAGGCCTGACTCTCCTCCAAACTTTATACACTTGGTGGGATCAGCATGGGCAGCAGCTGCAAAGCCACATCTCCTCATTTTTCTGCAACATAAATATTTAAAACAAACTATAGTTAAATACTCTAAAATGGTAAAGTTAGAACAAGATGGCTTATAGCAGGGACTCTTTTTAGGGAAGCTCAAGCACACCTAAATCTAATCTCAACACCCTTAAACATAACAACAATAACCTATTCAACACTTTTGTATGGTGTTGTATGTGAATTTCTCATAAGGGGCTAAGTCCTCCTAAAGGTCTCATCCAAGAATCAAAACCCTGCTTATTGTTGACCTTTGAGTCGTCATGTAGTCAAGTTCATGTTCAAATTCTGCAGCCAGCTTCAGTTATACAGAATCAAACCATTTTTTTATTTTTATTTAATACCTGCTGAGAGATTGTCTATGTTCATGAGAAGGTCTGCAGTCTTCTCCTTCTTGGCCATGCAAATGTATTTTTCAGAAAAGAACGGGTTCCATTTCTCTGCTAACTTGCTGGAGGACTCTGGATGCAAAACCGAGAAATCTACTTGCAGAAAAACAGAAAATTTTTCAAACTGCATATACAGGATAGAAACTAGTTAACTGTAGCTGATCTTACAGGCTCACAAATGAAGCAGCCTAGTTTGTACATTGTGAATGTATTATAACTAGTGCAGTTCCTATTCAAAACCTGCCTATTCCTGTAGAAAACCCGTAGTCCAATGCCCACAGGCCTTCTTTAAAAATAGAATGATAGTAGTAAAAACACCATCCCAGTAGATAGATAGATAGATAAATAGATGTGAAGGACGTTTGCGAAAGGGTGTGGGTAATGTATGACCAGCACCGTTCAGATTCAACCAAAAAACGCTGCAGTCTTTCCAGGTGGCCACTCGTTCCACACCGGTGCAAACGTTGGCTGTACACTACTGTACACTACGCTGTACATTTATGCGGTAAGGGAATTGATTAAATATGCACAATACCTGGAGTGCTTCCCTGTCCATTAAAAAAACATTAGTCACGTTTTAACCTTACCGCACCATGCTAGGTTACATTCCTTTGCACCACGTTTAACGTTACAGACATGCCTGAATACATTAGTTAACCCTAAAACACAATGGAAAGTTCTTCCTCAGCATCAAGTGAACCTAATGTTACCTCACCTCCATCCATATTTCCTATCGATACAGTTAATTTCCTAGTATCCCTTTAATGTGTTAACAGGAGAGCACACATTAACGTTAACGTTATGCCTGTTAACAAATTTTGTGGCTGTGCAAACTCATGTTGGTAAACTTTGCCCTGCCCTGCATATCTCATAAATATAACGGCAAACTACATTTGCAACACTGGCCACGTTAGTTTGAGCCCAAATTATATCACAAATGACTTCCCTGCCTCAATCCTCTATGACAAGGCTAACGTTACTTGCGGTCATTTACTGTCTAATGTTCTGACCACTAGAACTACACTATCATAGCTAATCTTAGCTAGTTTAGGCTGTTAAACATGGAAAATAAAGCTAACTTTAGCTAATCTCTCCAGAAAGACACTCATGCAGAGAAATGTGTTCACTACCTTTCAGTGCTTTTTTCAAGATTTGATTTGATTTCCGCTAATAAGCTATTTTCATTAATGTTACCTAACATTACAGTAACGTTAGACATTAACGCTAGCAGCTACTGTACATGGATAAGCTTTAACTATGGCTAGCTAGCTTTTGCTAGACAAACAGTTGAGCAACGTTAATTAGCCTAGCTTCTAACTTCTACCTAAAGTTAACCCATGACTATTCAGCAATTGACATTATTTTAAATTCACATCGTTTTGGGTTCTTCAAGAAAATGTGAATTGGTTATAACGTGTTAATATCATTAATTAGGGGTTTGCACCAAAGATTGCTGTGTTCTAGAATCTTTGGTTTGCACCGACGTCACGTTCTGGCCGGTAACTATGGTAACCCAGCACGTGCGGCCATATTGGCGATACTCAGTGAATGAAGTACAATGGAGTATTATGCACTTTGGATATCTGACGTGATTGTAGCAGTGTCTAAACAACAGAAAAGCTCATCAAAATGCGTCTAAGATGCAAAGGCATATAGGGCAGGACTTGGACCACAAGAAAAGGCGCGATATTTCGATTACGGATTATTGGCAGCGCAGATCCATATGAGTTGGGTGAGGGAGACAAGTACGAAGTTCAACCACAAGCGCCCCCCTTCCTCTGATAACTTCTGGCATTATTGTCCCTTCTCCCGGGTTTTTTAAATAACTTTTGGAAGTCGATACCTACACCAGATGTTTTTCTCAGTCTGACCTATTGGTACAACCTAAAACACGGCAATAATTAACCATTTTCCTTGACGATGTTAGGGATTTACTTCAGTGCCTAATGCTTTCTAATGAGGCGAGTATCTCCAATATGGCGATGTCCAGATCTGATGACACGCCGTGCAAACCCCTAATACTAGTGCATGCCAAGTTACCATTCCCATGCTAACAGCGAAGTTAACATTACAAATGACGACCTTCAACAATAACGTTAACAACAATCCTTACTAATGTTAGTAACGTTAGAATATAATTAGACTATGTTAATTATAGGCCTATGTTAATTATGTTGACATGGATGTGATAGACATACAGAATTTACTTACTTGAAACAGGGAAGGAGAGGGAGAAAATGTTGACATGTGTGTCCCTCGGTGTCATTAAAAAGATGTTTAGATTTTTATGGAGACCTAACGGTCGAGCCTCGATTTTGTGTAACCCAATGCATTGGGTTATTATTTCTAACCCAACGCTGGGTCAAATTTGGGTCACTGAATCAACCCAGCAGAGTGTTTTATTTTTGCAAAAACTGAATAGTTTTGTACATATTAGCATTTTGGCTGCAAGATTACTATGTTTTTGGGGCCTGGAAACACATACACACAATGTAAACACTTATACACATGTAAATACACATGTAAACACATATACACGTGTAAACACTTATACACATGTAAACACATACACACATGTAAACACAAAACAATGGCGGTTACATTGATGCCATGACCTGAGTGGAAGTGAGGTTTAGGTGGGTGAGTGTAACAGTAGCCAGCTGGTACGTAGCTGGGCAGTATGTACGTTAGGTAAACCTCTCTCCTGACGCCTTAAAAGATGTGCCAATAGGTGATGCTAGCAGCCTGGGCTTTTAGCTCATTTGCTAGCACGCTCAACTCACAACTGATTACTAGGGCCCAAAGGGGAGAGAGGGCCCTTGAAAAGTCTGGAATATATTTTATTATATTTATTATGGGGGTCCATTAGAACTGCCTATGCATAGGGCCCAGGATCTTGTGCTACGCCCCTGATATGAGCAATGGTGGTGTAGTGGTTGAGGAACTGGGCTAGCTTGCAGTATTCGGAAAGTCATGGGTTTGATTCCCAGCTGCCACCGTTGCGGCCTTTAGCAAGTCCCCTTCAACTAGGCTCTGCTAGCCACTCTGGGTGAAAGCGTCAGCTAAAAAGTACATACATTAAAAAGATCTGCAACTTTTACTGTAAGTCGAGATGTTGTCAGGGCCCTGTCAAGGTCACAAAAAGACCATGTAGAGTGAGCTTAAAATATTTATTAAACAAAAATAAAATAGAAAAAAGAAGTAAGAGAAACTAAGGCTCCTGAAAAGGTCCACAAACTAAGGCAGCACTGGCAATCCCAGGCCTTCCTCTCGGACTCTCTCTCTCTGAGAGTGCACCGGAGTGGTGGTGACGGCACGGGCTGGAAAGTGCGGCTTGCGTTGAGTGGTAGCACAGCGCATAGCAGAGTGAAGATTTCAAGTGTGCCCCCAGCATAACATGACGGAGCATAGCCCAATGAAGCCTCATCTGCCCACCGGATGGTCAGCCCAGACACAAAGACAAACCAGAGCAAAGCAAAAATGGACATAAAACACACAGGGACTTTTATTTTGAAAAAAGAAAAGAACAAGGTTTCCCTGTTCCTGAGTTCATCTGAAACTGTACAAGAGACAACCCTTGCTTTCGAGAGAGTTTATTGTCCACCTGCAAGATTCCTATACATGCACACACCTCACATGAACCTGTGACGTTGACACACATTTGCTGCTGCACTGACCACTGGCATTGCCATGGGAACAGCATAGGATTTCCCTCGCAGCAGCGAGGAGGAGGCCCGGGCCGGGAAGCCCATATCTGGCGTGTTTTTCACGGAGGCCCACACAGGTGGATCCCCACGAGCGGCCGGCCCACGCGCAGATGTCCACGCAGAACAGGACCAGAGGAGCGAGAGTAGAGAGATCCTCAACCAGAGAGAGAGAAAGAAAGAGGGAGAGAGAGGGCGAGAGAAAGAGAGATGATAAAGGAAAAAAGAACATAGCATTAGAGGGTGTGAGAACATTCTGGAGATGGAGGGTGGAAGGATGAGTGTGGACGGAGGCGGCAGCACTGCAGCTGGAGATTCCCACGGGGCGTTCTGGACAAGGGGCTGTCATCGCCGGCACCATCGGCCACGTCAGCGGCGGTATCCCACCCTGGACCCGATTAACCTGCTCTCCACGCCCACAGCCTGCTGTTCCTGAGGCAGATAGAAGCACCAGGATGAAGTACCCACCATTAGTCATGTGCTCGCTTTAAAGCTGCGCTCGCTCTAGTCATCTCATCAGAGCGGCTTGTTTGTCTTAGAGACATGAAGCCATTTAAGAGCGAAGGTGTTTGTTTGGGTCGTTCTTTTTTTCTGGCAATGGCATCTTTGGTTGGCATTTTCGCAACGTCTTCATCAGCCTTAATTGGTGGCATTTTCACGACAGCTGTTGTTGATTTTCAGTCATCGGGTAATGAAATCAAATGCCTGTCAGGTGTCTAGCATGTGGTCGGCCTACACTGTTATTAAAGCCAGTTGGGCTTGTTCACAAGCAAAGAGACATAATGAAATATCCATCCATCCATCCATCTTAGTGCTTTTAGACCTCAATATGGAATCCTCATTGGTTTGAGGTCCATAACAAGATAAAAGCAGAGGAAGAGGTGAATAATTTTGTCATTCTCATTATGTAATCCACCAAAGGTTTCTCTGCACAGGGAGGTGCTCTATCCCGTACTCCACGTGTCCAACACCACTTACGTCAGATAAGCCATGACCCAGAGGCAATCTGCTGATAACGTCCGACTGGCCTTTCTTCGGGCTGGACAAGTCTGCCGGTCGCCTGGCCGATGTTGCCGGTGACATTTGCGGCCTTGGCATAAGTGGGAGTTACAGTAAAGGTCAGGGATGGTGGCATTCACATGAAGTGGTGTCACTGTGTGTCACTGGTGCCATCTCCGAGGGAGGGACACTGTTGCTGTTGCTCTCTTTCTTCCTCTCCTTTTTTTCTCTCTCTCTTCCTGTAATTGCCCTCCTGGCTTCTGCTCCTGTCTGTCCTTTCCCATCCTCCCCTCATCGTGCAGTGGTAAAGTGGTCTCTTTCTTTCTTTTCCTCTCTCTCTCTCTCTCTTCTTTAACTGCTCTCCCTCTCCCTGTCTTTTGTCCTTAACCTCTGTCACCAGTTCCAATCTGGCTGTGTGCTCTGTGCATTTAGTCATGGATTCCCTCTCATTGTCAATCACCACAGCAAAGGAAACTTGGGTATGAAGCATGTGGGGAACCATTTAGAGCCTTGTAAATGTGACTTAGATTTGATAAGTTTGAACGACACTGAAGCCATGACCATTGAATCACCCAAACATCATTATTGCACTCCAATTGTTTCAGCATGTTCACGTTAAAAATGGAACAACGTACCAAGAAACCATCAAAGAAATATTTCAAGCCTGTTACTGTACTAAGACTGTCAGAGATCTTGACATGAGGATTCCCAGTTAAGCCATTAGCAAAGGTGCACTTGTTTTCTTCTTTTTTTGTCCCTCTCTGTGTAAAGGTGTGTTACTATATGTTACTGTGCTATTTTAAAGACTCATGCAGATGAAGCAAGTTTAAATTTGAATTTAAATTAGGGCTGTCAAAATAACTGATTTAAAAAATTAGTGCAGATTAATCTATTCCGTATGACCTTTGACCCCGAGCTGTTCTAGTCAGTAAAAATTAGACTGTAAAATGAAGGAGAGAGAAGAAAACGTGCTGCCTGGATCATTGATTGGAACATTTACTTTTAAAAAATGGCCTGATGGTGTTGATAAAAATAAAGTCCTCTGCAATGTCTGCAGCAAGGAATTTGCATATCACCGGAGTTCATCAACTCTATAGTCGCACATCAATGCAAAGAAATAAGTGTTGACATTGAGGGGAGTGTTAATTTATTTTCATTGTGTCCCCTAGGTTATATCTGTGGCCTGAAATGCCTTGTATGTGAAAAAAAACTTCTTCCCGAAGCACTGTTGAATTTATTTCCTCAGCATATTCGGTCATATCATAGATTATTATGGCCATTATTTGAACAGTGAAAATAATAATAAAAGAGTTTTTGAACTTTAATGTCACTAATGCTGATTATTCAATGATTCATTTGAATTTAAATATTTAAAATACTTTCACAGCAAAAATTATATATGTGATTAATTTAGATTAATTAATCACAGAGTACGTAATTAATTAGATTATTTTTTTTTAATCGATTGACAGCCCTAATTTAAATACAAGCAACGTCAGAATCACTTTCTAGACTACCATTTACAAACAAATACTGAGTATATCCACAGGGTGATATGAAGTTGTTACTGAATACGTAGTTAAATGACCAGGCCAGTAGGTCATCTGCCTGTGGCCAACACCTGTTCACACAGGAGGTGTCCAGGCATGGTCAGGTCTTTCATAATCCAGAACACTGATGTCAACGGCATCCTTTTAGCTGGACCGCCAGACGGCTCTCACATCTCTCACCTATTCCAGGCTAGTGCTCCTCCTGGAGTGTAGCAGGAAGCTAGCCCGCTGTTCTGCGTTCGTCATCACGCCTTATTTTTCTATTATTTTTTCTCACTTCCCCTCTCACTGTCTTAGCAACAAGGCCCGTCGCCACACTAAATGATTTCAAGGAGCCTTTATCCCGCCAGTGTAATGCTGTGAAAGTTTTATAAAAAGGTGTTCTTATCTCTTTTTTCTCAATCCAAAGCTTTTGATGGCGTCAGTCTGATACTTCTTCCACATCTCTGTGTGTTCGTTCTTCCATGATTCTGCTCCAGTGTTCCACCTTAACAAGCTCTGCTAACGTAAGAGAAAAGGAGAACCACTCAGCCAATTCATGCTGTCAGCACAGTCAACATTCACCCCCCTCTTTCTTTATTCAAGTGATGGAGCATTTGTTGCCTTTCATTCTTCCAAATGCAGAGAGAGCTTAGTCTAGCTTCCATTCATCATCATGTGCCATTAATAGCAATACAGTATGGCAGAAATGGGTGTTTGTAATGGGGAACTTCCACCTTGCTATAATTATAGCAAATGACCACATGACCAAACTGGGGTGTGTCTGCGTGTGTGTACTGTGACTGATTGTGTGAGTGGTCTCTTTAAAAATATGCTTTCATAGGCCTGATTGATCGCCACTGGGTGTCTGCACGTGTTAGCTGGCGTCGCTCCTTGATGGACACCCGTGGGAGATGTCATCAAGGCTTATTCCCCTCTCGCTAATAAAACCCTCCACAGCCTCTGAGAGAGTGGCTAGAGGTTTCTGCCTGGATGAAAAAGAGAGGAGAATGGGGGAAAAAATTATCCGGAAGTGCACATTACTGAGGGCCAAGAATAGAGACAGTTCCCATGGGCAGATAAATACAAACAGCCCCCAGAGTTAGATAATATTTCCAGGGAAGTTGTTAATTGTAATGTCTCATTCTTTGAAAGAGCCAGCGTCTCTTTTGGGTGTAGCCATACACAGTAATGGCTTTTAGCTTTTACAGAGCCGTACTACTCTCATGTCATTTTTTTAATTAAAAAAAAATAATTCACCCATCTTTCACCATCACCACATCATTATCACCACAACCATTAAGTCATAACAACACATAATATGTAAATATACCTATGAATTAGGCAGTGAGAGCATTTTTGAATTGTGCCTCTCAAAAGCTGCTTCCTGATCTCAGCGCTGCACTGACAAACTCAAAATTGCGACAAACTTTCTTGCCTCCTATATCGCTGTAGAGATCATCAGACACTAGGGTTACCACACGTTCTGGTTTTTCTGGGATTGTTCTCTTTTTTTAATGTCTGTCCCGGAAAATTGATCATCTTTCCCGAGACTAGTGTTAATTTCGTCAGACGAGACGAGAGGAAATATGTTCGTGACGAGATGGCAGTAAGGTCCTGAAACACTGACTAAGACTATCTTAAGATGCATTATTGTTGATGAAAAAAGACGAGACTAAAATGTTTTGCATGAAATAAAAACTAAAATCTCCCTTCATGTTCGTCTACAAAATGAGAAGACAGAATATCTAGCTGTTACGTTTTCAAAATATTCCGAATGAGTTCATACGCAACAGCTTTCCTGTAGGCTAGTCTACGTGCTGCTGCTGCAACCCTGTGGTTGCAACACGAAACTACATGGAACAAGAACACTGGAGATTTCTGCCAGAGTTAGCAAGCTAACTACCTAAGCTTTATGCCACAATGCTACATACCCAGAAGTTGAAGCTTCTCTCATACAAATTAACATCCCCAGAATGTCCATACGAAAAAAATGTTCAGCATGTAATGTCAACTATTCATCTAGTTAGACTGATGATGCAAAGTTTGCTAGCAAGTAAGCTAATATTGAAAGTTCGCTAGCAAGTTAGCTATGGCTAAGATGGAGAGTCTGTTTTGGGGAATGTGTTGTGTTTGGGCGCATATCGCCATCTAGCGAGGCGGAGTAAAACATTAATAGTTTGGCCTATGACAGTGTTTCTCAAACTATTTCAGTTTCAGGACCACTTAACTAACCCTAGCTAAAAAAAAAAAAAAGATTAGACCTACTTCAACAGTAGCCTATAATTAGTCTACACAATAGGCCTACTCACTGAACCACCTTGTTTATTGTCTTTGCACTTTGCTTATTGTGTCAGAGGATTCATTCTATATGATTTAAACTGGCATATCTTACATAGACAGTGTTGCAGAACTGTTTGGATTTACATACAAGTTATATTGCAAACAACTCATCTATATTATATTTTACCACGTCTGCTCGCGGACCACTTGGGATAGCTTGCGGACCACCAGTGATCCCCGGACCACACTTTGAGAAACACTGGTCTACGAATATGACAGTGGTCCAGTCAAATCTTTTACTCTCTATGGTCAAATCCCAGCTGAGCTATAACTGTAGCTCGACTTACCTGTGCATGTAAACATACTGACTGACAAAAAATCAGAATGAGTAATTATAACAGACGAGTAGCCCTGTGGACACACAATATTGTTGGAAAATTGAGATGTGTGAAACACTATTTGACTCAAATGGTAATCAGAAATAATTTGTTATAAAAAAAAAGACTAAAATGTGTTGACTAAAACTGACTAAGACTAAGATACCTTTAGTTTTCTTTTGACTAAAACTAGACTAAAATGACGAGACTTTTAGTCGACTAAAACTTGACTAACAAAAATGATTTTTGAATGACTAAATATGACAAAGACTAAAAAGGACATTTAGTCACAAGACTAAGACTAAATTAAAAATAGGTGACAAAATTAACACTACCCGGGACACCAAATGTCCCGTTTTTTGGTGCAAAGGCACTTATATTTTTTTAAGTATAGTTTCACTTTCAATAAAACCTACGTTCCGCTCCTGCAATCCTACTATTTTTCTTAAGTTATCTTGATTGTATCCTGCTGTCGGAGGCAGGCATGCGCTTATTTGATTGGTTGTAATGCAGACCTGCGAAACGAAAGTTTACCTTAACCATCAGCATCACCTAGCAACTACCGGCCTCGCGCAGCAAGCATGTCCAAGAGAGTGAGTGCGTGCGGGTAGGCAACAGATTGGAGAGGGTAGCCTAGTAAAAAAGAAATTTCGGTTAGATTTGGTTTGATAAAATGGGGCGCGAGACAGAGGATATAGGCCTATCAAAGTCAGGGCCAGCTGCGAAGAAAAAGAGATACACAGTAGGCCTACACAACGCCGACAGGGTGAAAATTGGTAACTTTTCGGAGTGGGTAGGCTAACAACTTAATATTATGCATAGTATTGTTAATGTTTTATGGATTAGCCTTATATCTTAAAAGAGCTGGTGAAAGGGCATTATAAGAACCGTTTAGACTCAGCAACCTTAAAGTGACAATGAATGCACCATTTATAGTTAAACAGTATAACATTTGCAGCATTTGTCAATAAATTATTATTTAAAACCAGTAATAGGCCTAGTATAATTAAAGGCATTTAAGATTAATCTAAATCATATCTTTCTTTTTTGGGGGGGTTGGGTCGGCAATGAATGTCCCGGATTTTCACAAATCAAATGTGGCAACCCTATCAGACACCCAACTGTAGTATGTGTGTACTCTCTGTTAGAATGAACCAAATCACTGAGAGTACTTGTCTGCTTGCGTGCAGCTGTTTGAGGACCTTAATGTGGATTTGTCTGTGATCTGTTAACAGATGGAAAGAGAAGCAGAGATGTTTAAAAATTACGGTTTCATTCAATCCATCCTCTAGAATGGACTGCAGACAAATCCTCAAGTTGTAGGGATGGGATGAATTGCAATCAATGTCCTGTTGAAAATATACAGACCTACACACATACACACACTTACACATGTACAAACACATACAGTACACGGACACACACACACACACACAAATTAATGTTCTCACCCTCTTCCTCATACACACACTGCTGCACTCTTGACCCAGAGGCGCAGCAGCTGATCCAATCGAAAATGCCACGGAGCCTAGGAAAACACCAGAAAGCTTGCAGGATCCAGGCGTGTCTCCTAGCAACGCCTGCCAGTCACGCTAATCACCCTGTGGGTCGCAGCACCAGCACATATGGGGTGAGATTAACACACAGGGTTATTTAACACCTTAAGGCATGCCGCTCACAGGGCTTCTTCTCCTCAGCAATCTGCAAGACAGTATGATACATAAGGGCTCAGAGATTACACTGCTACACCAGCCTGGTGTAAGGTCAATCCCTGACCTTTGAGTGTGTGTTAGCCATAACCCCCTCACAACCTAAGACAAAGACGGAACCTGTCATGATATGACAGAATATAAATTGATGCTTGTTGTGGATAATTGTTTTGGTTGTGAGTACACTATATGTTGTGGGCTCCTGTTTTCTCAGAAACTAAAGGGGTAATCTTGACAAAAACGCTCAATGGTGTTTTAAACCCCCAACGTCGTCTTCTTGGCTGCGCTGCCACCGTTGACTTAAAGTCACCTAACCCTAACCCTAATCTTAACCTTAACTCATGCCTCACGCTGGGGCTTAAAACACCAAGAAACGACAAAAACTATTTACTGTATGCATCTAGCATTAACTATCATGTGTGTTTTTTGTCTTAGTGTGTGATATAAATCACCTTGGATATGTTATGAACTGGAATGGTTCAGTTTTATTTGAACTTGGTTTGCCATAGATGAGACATTATACACCTTGACACACATCTGACCAACAACACAGACAACATTGACTGATTGACACACTAAGGCTTTAGACCTTCCAAAACACTAATACTAAAGATGAAATACATCTTAAATGCAGAAATAAATGCTGCTATATTATTTGTTAGATGTTACTCTGTGTGACACCAACGTGTTCATCTGAGTAAGGGCTGCTGGAACACGTTTAAATGACACTGTGTTCCTGCACCATGTGCAGACAGAGAAAACACACACACACACACACGGTTTATGTCTCAGATGATCAGACCAGCCCAGACTGTGGGGAGGAGAGTAATGAAAAACACACACACACACACACACACACTCTCTGGCCAATGCGTCAGTCGTCCAGCATCACAGACACACACACACAGACACAGACACACACACACACACACACAGACACACACATCCTGGCATGCTTTGACTCTCCCAGCCAATCGTCTCCCCAGTGCTCATGGATCCCCCTGAGAAACAGGAAATGACTTCTCATCTCTCCGTAATGATGTCACAGGCGACGGGAGATTCCAGCATCGACTAAGGTAGACCCCATCAACGTCATCACTAGCACGACCTCCAGCCCTCCTCCTGGATCATTCTATTCTCTCTCTCCGTCTCTCCCTCTGTTCTTCACCCTTCTGTTGTTCTTGGAATGCAGCCACATTTCCTCCCCCGAGACGCCCACACACACTGGTGACGGTGTGTGTACCCAGCCAGATGCCTGATGCCTCCATTCCCTCTCTCTCTCTCTCTCTCTCTCTCCTTCTCTCTGCCTCTATCTCTCTTTCTCTTTTTATGTCTTCTGTCTAATATGCTGAAATGGGGATACACACACTTCTACATTTGCATCACAGATACACACATACACAGAGAGAGAGAGAGACATACATACACACGCACACACACACACACACACACAGGGTAAAGTAGAAAAAACACGCATAAGATTCCGCAACACACCCCAACCCTCCACCTGTAACACTGACCATTTGAGGAAAACACCTGTTAATAATTATTAATATTTGTCATTAATAATTGTACTTTCACGTTTTCTTCTTTGTTTTCCTCGTATCCTCCCCACCGCCCCGCCACCATCTCTCTCTCACACACACACACACACACACACACACAGATAATAACCCCACATGATTGCTTGGTCCTTGCTTATTGACCCCTCTCATATGCCTGTGTTCCCCCTTTCCTGTATCACTCTCTGTCTCATTCTCTTCCCCTCACTCCAGCAGTGAACAAGCCCACAGGGGGATACCGTACCCACACACCGGGATCCCCCACCTGTGCCATTGACCCCTCTTGGTAAAAGTGTCTACTTTCCCCTCTCTCTCATCTCTCTCTCACACACACACACACACACAAATACAGACCCACGCATTTAGGAGATTCCGTAACACACTGAAATCCTCCACCCTCACCATTGACCCCTTTTGTAAAAGTTCACACTCACCTCTTTCATCTCTCTCTCATCTCTCTCTCTCTCTCTCTCACACACACACACACAAACTAGAAAGTCTCACACATTAGGTGATTAGATTCCAGAACACACCTGAATTGTCCACCTCCGCCACTGACCCCACTTGGTTTATACCTCTGTGCTTCTCCCTTTCCCTCCCTCTCTCTCTCACTCTCCATCTCTCTCTCTCCCTCTTTCTCTCTCTTCCTCCCTTATCCAATCTCTCCATCCACTCTTCTCCACCTCCTCCCTCTCTCTGAGCAGCACGACAGGACCTAGCGTGTGCCCCAGCCCACGGGCGGCCCACAACCACCAAGCCTCGAGAGGAGGAAACCCGCCCATGTAGGCCCGTTATAGTTTTAGTTAGCATCCAACAGCAGTGACACAAACCACGAGGAAAACACTGCAGAAGAAAGGAGGAGGGAGAGAGTAAGAAGGAGGATAAGAGCCTGAGAGATAGAGAGAGAGAGAGAGAGACTATGCACTAAATGCAAAAGCCCGCAGGGCAATCTATGCCATAAAAATTTCACAAAATAAACATTCCAATTACATTCTGGTGCAAAATATTTGACAGCATAATCCAGCCTATTGCACTATATGGAAGTGAGGCCATGCATCCAACTGAAGCCCTACATACAGTACATGCGGAATTCTGCCGATCAATACTTTAATCAAAATCAAATCAGTTAAATCAAAAACTCCCAACAATGCGTGTAGGGCAGAGTTAGGGCGTTTTCCATTGGCCTTACCAATTCAGAAAAGAATCTTAAAATTCTGGATACACCTGAACAGCAGTCCCGAGAACTCCATCCACTTTGAGACACTGAAAACCCAGGAACTGAAGCCTGAAAAGAGTCCTTTGAGCCAGCTGAATTGGCTGAATATCTCATCTCAGAGATAAAGAATTTGAAGCTTTTTAATTAAAACAATTCTAGAACAATTTAAATAAATTTAAAAGGTAGAGTACAATAAGAACAAGTGCATCAGTGAGTACTGTTTTTATACAGTCAAGTGTCAGTTCTAGTCAGGTGATAGAAGTGCTAGAATTAGCCAGGCTAGTTATACTGTAAGTAGTGCTACAGAGAAAAGAATACACACATTCAAGACAAAAACCTGGGAACCATACTGACAAAGTACAGACTCAGTGAACAGTGCACAGCCTGGCCATACAAGTGGGAAGGCACAGACAAACATGGCTGCCGAAAGGCAACAGACTGCCACCACTGTGACCTAAACACAGTAGAAACATCCTGAACATTAGGAAAACCTATATTGAAAAGATGACAAATGTCCTCCCCGAATTCCTGCAAGCGAGCGATGAGGAGAGGCTTTTACAGTATACCTCACTGGAGAGAAACAGAAATGTCTCTTCCTTGCCGCTAAATATTTCTGCCAGAACCCGCTGAGGTGAAATGTACATCACCTAAATATGAACATGTTATGGACAAGCTAATAAAGCTCAATATGAATTTGATTTTGAGAAAGAGATAGAGAGAAAAGAGAGATAGAGAGAGAGGGAAAGATCAAGAAAGAGAGAGAGAGAGTAAAGAGAAGTAGTAGATTTTGGCACAGAGGCATGGCATGGGTTTTGAGACCGGAAGAGCCTGCAATGTGGATGCGGCTCCTCGTGTCTTTTCTCAAGTTGAATGAATCAGATCTGGTGGGAGGCTCTGGGCCTCTTCCTCTGATGAAGCACTTGAAGAGGATTTTTTAAAAAAAAACAGAAGGGAAAGTAAAGGGAAGAGCAAACAGTGAAGTGAGACTTCGATTTTTGCTTTAATATGACATCCTGTCCACTAAGCCTTCCCTGAAAACATTGCTCTATCAATGGTAATGCGCAGTCTATAGATAGTTTTGGTGCTGAATCGATGTAGTTTGTCAAATGAGAATTAAAAAGGTCTATCTGACTTCACAAAATATTTTCATATTATAAAATATTATGATTTGGTGTAAAATGATAACATAATTCATAAACATAAAATAAAACAAAATAATATGAAAATAAATTACTCTGAATGGTGGTTATTTGATTCTAGATTTTCAATTACTTCTTTCTCCAAAGTGACCTGGTTAATTCTCAGGTGTTGATTTGCTTTTGATCATCAACCATCAACATTTTCCCAAGTGGCCATTTGAACAAACCCTTGATGGTTTGGGGGCCTCTCAACTGGTCTGAATTGCCCGTGTAATTTAGCAGGTGGCAGCTATTTAAACACCTCTGGCCTCAATCAGAGTCAGAACAATTCAGCCAGCCAAGCCAGGTCACTCAAGCTGACACACTGTCAATTTCTAGCCTAGAAATCTAGACGCACCCTAGCGGCGGCAAATTAATTTGCTCAGCCTGTACGTCTAGTATCAAACCATAGGGATTTCTATTGGCTGACGCCGTGGACCTCATCCAATCACAGCGATCTATTTTGTTAGAGAGTCTTAAGGCGGGCTTAACAGGATAATGACAGTCCTGCGACGGTGAACAACAAGGAAGGTGGCTAAGGTGAACGAAGAGCGGTTGTGTGAATCGGCGTTGGCGTCAACTTTGGAGAAGTTGGACTTTTCTTTGAAAGTTGAGCAACACAATGCACTTAAGTCATTCCTTACGAAGAAGGATGTATTTGCCGCTTTGCCGAATCGGATAATGGATATGGTCGTGAAGGCTGGCCTATTGCATGCCTAGGCAGTTTGAAAGACAATTCTCTGCCCGCCCCTTGGATTAAGCGAGGTGAATGGTTCGATGCCAGACTATATATTTCAATGATATAGGATGGCCCGCCAGGCTAGTCAATTGCAGCTATGCTTTCCTGAATGACCAAATTAAGAAAATTATAAGCTGAGAGCATACTTAGCTGTTAAGCTAATGTAACTGTGCTATCTACAGCAGTGGTTCCCAACCTTTTTTCTCCAGGGCCCCCCTAATTCACTTCTGGTGGAATTCGTGCCCCAAAAAAAAAAAAAAAAAAAGAAAGGAAAATCATACGTTTTTATTTTGTGTGCCTTTATTTAATACATGTAATTATTGTTAAATTATGTTAAATGGGTGGGTGATGGCTCATAGTAATGAACACCATAACTGAAATATGTTTGCAAATTGATTAAGTGCACTGCTTCCCCTCGTTTAGTCCATCAAAGGTAGTTCAGACTGTCCGCACGAACAGATGGCAGATGGAAGTCTGATTGGAGCTTTGCTAAGGTGTATTACTGTGTCATTACTGTTGTAAAGTTTTGCATCTTACAATGCACCTGTTTCACGATAAAGCTTTGCGCATCCCCCGGACTCTCTAGCGCCCCCCAGGTTGGGAAACACTGATCTACAGTAGCTCTCTGTAAAATAATCATCTGGTGGACTAGTGCACTATCTAGTCTGGCCACACCTACCTAGATTTTCAGGGAGATACTAGTCTGGAACCCATGGAGGTATTATATATAACTGGAGAGAGTCCCGCCCCCATTCATTTCAATGGCCCATGCTAGGCTAGCTACTTCAGCCAATAAAGCATGAAATTGACCGCAGCCATCTTTACGAAAATGGCGTTTCATGAGTGTTCGTTTCCGGCACCAGCTAGAATTAGCCTATTAGATTCCACGTTACAGACGGAGACAACATAAGGTACAACGGTATGTCGTTGATGAAGATTGGACATTCCCTCAGAGGAAAAGAAGTTGCTTTCGAACGCAGCTTCACCTCGTTATAGCGCCAAATTCATTTAATTGGTTGGGATAACATTTTGGGAATGGTGGTAAAGTTTGCCCTGTCTCTGAAGTCCTAGGTTATGTAATGTGATGTTCATATGTGATAATAAACTATGCGAATCAATATTGTGTCACTTTAGGCTTCACAAATAATGATCCCTAAATACCATATTTGGACAGGTTGTAGGCCTATTACGCAATAGGCTATCCAACGAAAATTACTATTAATTATGTAGACATGGTATGTAGGAAACGTGTGAATAGCTGGGATTTTTGCTGCACCCAGTGTGAATTTGCAGCTTGTTAAGCCTAGGCTACATTTGCAGGCAGACGAAATGAAGCCAATGCAAGTTAAACTTCCGATAGAAGCGCACATCCCTCGAGTATTGTGGTTCGAGCAGGCATAGAGTCTGCAACTGTTGTTGGACATTTGGCTTTTGCCTCGACTGGCAGCCTGAACATTTAAATCAAATGCATAGCCTAATCATGTCAATGTTGCAAAAAAGCAAACAAAATAAGTCATTGACATTTGTTTCATTTTAAATCACTTGGGGAGACATAGGTTACATGATCCAGACGTTGCGTTCAACAGAACTACAGCCTGTGCGTTTTAAAATAGTCTTCATACACAACGCAATAAGTAGGCTAATAATTGGATATAGGTCATTGCTATATATCTGCCAAAGTGTATGGTCATAGTCAGTTACTTTAAGGTATTGGCCCCCCGCATATACAGCAAATAATAGCCTAATATGACAACATTAACATTTGTCTTTTATTTACCACAAAGTCCGGTAATACAGCCTAAACCATGTAGGCATTAAGTCAAGTATCAGTAGCTTAATCCAAGTAGTTAGTTGTTTTATTTGTCGTCTTCCAAAAATGCAAACCAACATGGACACTATCCCCCATTTATGCAGTGATCGGGCTCCCTTTTTTACATTGAGGTCTATGGCAGAATCCAAGAATTTCCCAGAATTTGTCAAAGCCTTATTTTTCTGAGCAATGGATGCACATTTCGGACACGGTATCATGATCTCCAAACTCTACTCCCCATTTCAGGAGAATGTCGTGACAGTATGACCCTCCAGTCGGGAGAAAATCAACATTAATGAAGGTGTACACCAAGTTTGTTTTGTACTCCGGATTCTGTCTGGCGTGGAACCGAGGCGTTCAAACGTCAGTCATACGTCAGTGACACGCCCCTGTGCAGGGGACTGAACCAGAGCCCGTCTCTGACTGAACTCCACTTTGCCCTCATAGACATGAACTAGGACGACCCATCTTGCTACGCATTAATTATCTTTGCCATAGTTCACTAACGTTTTATCGGTCAGAAGATTACCCAATCAGCGACGTTTCATCGGTCAGAAGATTACCCAATCAGCGACGAGAGGGGATGATGCTATAGTTTCAAAATTGCTTTGTTAAACGGTAGTAGTAATGTCTGCAAACATAAAAAAAATGCAGTCGGAAGAATGTGTACATTTATTTACATCAAAGGTAGCCCCACATACATTGTTTCCTGACTGTCAGTTTAGTGTTAGTTTGTAAATTTAAGGCGAAGTAGGAAGTAACATGAATCTATAAATAATGTGATTGGTTAGGCTGGACCAATGAATCTATGAATAATGTGATTGGTTAGGCTGGACCAATGAATCTATGAATATCAGAAAATAAGTCCCGACAGGGAGAACAGAACCCCGATGCGCAGCGGAGTTAGTATACTAGTTATAGCATGTCCTTAATATCCTGGCCAACTGTATCATGAGTGGATTGTTTACCATGACAGCCTTTGTCTGTAATGTGCTAGCAGCACTCTCGCTACCCACATCTCTCTGTGTGTTTCTCACCTCTGAAGCGAGGCTATAGCATCTGATGCACAGATAATGGGTGGTCATGACAGCTGTGAGATTGATGTGAACGTGATGATATGGACAGAGATTCTACTGGGAGGTTTAGAGGCTGATTGCAACATCTTGTGACACCTGAGGAATAGGCTAAACAGAATATGCAAAGCAACTTTACTACTCTGTCTTTTATGAAGTCAACTGATCTGAAAATAACTCAGCTTTGAGGCCAAGTCATATAACATAAGGAACATGAGCTGTGGACGCAAGTGATTTGTACAGCTGAAAGGACTGTACTAGGAAGGGCAAACTGTAGATCAACTCAGATTTATTCTTCTACTAACTAATGTCCAACTATATATTATAATAATGATAGAAGATCCTTATAGAATGTGACCAATCTGAAGACAGAGTGAAAGCACACAAGCACACTTACAGAGTGCAGTCAATCAGCCATGACATCTTCATGCAGATCATGGAGTGTGCCACCACATCCCCTGTCACATGTGTCTTGTGGCCACCGTGTTCCGTAAATATGTGTGCTGATGGGGCTGGGGGGGGGGGGTTCCTGCTGTGCCCACTTGGATGAGGACTCGTTGGCACATCCCCTGCCACCCATCCTCACTCACTCTCTCCATGTGTCCTACAAGTGCATTCATGTTGATTATCAACAGCACCAGCCAACAAGTGAGAACTACTCAGAAGCTAGAACACTTGTCCAGAAAATCACTCAAATCACACATTTGTTTACAATTTGATTGAATTCAAATTTGGTAATACCCTAGAAGAAAAGGAATAAAGGTGTTTTTCTTATTTTTTTTAAGGAGCAAGATTGGGATAGCCTGATAATTTGTTTGGTGCAGAACATGATAATAGATGTCCCTTTACACGCTGTTTTGTCTTCTGAATATGCTGTTCATATCAGCACAGTAATATGGTAAATGATGTGTTTGTAAAAAGTAAATATAGACAGTGTATGGAATTGATAAACAGGGCAAGCAGTTGAAACCAGCAAAACACATTAAAGAGAGAAAGGCTGTCTGAGTTTTTATTTTGTTATTTTTATGGGGTTATATGTTGTTGTTTTTCACGGTGTAAAACCATGTAATGTGTGACATTGACCTACATACTCTAAAAGGAACAGTGTCCGTCTGTGTCCTGTATGTTCTTCAGATTTTCAGTTGAGTCCATTTTACGTCTACTTTTTAGTGACTAATAAATTATGGTGACATATTGTAATGAAACTGGCATTAAGAGGTTGATATAATGTGTACTGTATGTTGCTTGCTATGTGCTAGATCAGACCAAGGACACATGGCAAGATACCTAATTATTAGACACTTCAGTCTTGAACTAGAAAAGCATTTCCTGAAGGAAATACAGTGCATGAAAATGCAAAAAATATGATGTAAAATATCATACAGAGTAAAAACAAAGTATATTGGTTGCTAGGTAGATGAGGTTTAATATAGTTAGAATGACTGAACAGTTAAATAGGTGGATAGTTTAAATGGTTAAATTATTTGCTAGGTATGAGGTTTAATATAGTTAGAATGACTGAACAGTTAAATAGGTGGATAGTTTAAATGGTTAAATTATTTGCTAGGTATGAGGTTTAATATAGTTGGAATGACTGAACAGTTAAATAGGTGGATAGTTTAAATGGTTAAATTATTTGCTAGGTACAGTAGATGAGGTTTAATATAGGTGGATAGTTTAAATGGTAAAATTATTTGCTAGGTAGATGAGGTTTAATATAGTTGGAATGACTGAACAGTTGAAACAGTTGAACAGGATGTGTAGTCTTATATTAAGAGAATAAGACTGTATGCTTAAAGCCTGAGAAACTGACAGTTTCTGGCCACCTGGCACAAGATTCTAATTGCTGTGATGTCATAAAGGCCTAATAGTTTTTAATTAATAGTTTAAACTAGAAAAGCATTTCCTGAAAGAAATACAGTGCATGAAAATGCAAAAAATATGATGTCAAATATCATACAGAGTAAAAACAAACTATATTGGTTGCTAGGTAGATGAGGTTTAATATAGTTGGAATGACTCAACAGTTAAATAGGTGGATAGTTTATATAGGTAAATAATTTACTTGGTAGATAAGGTTTAATATAGTTGGAATGATTGAACGGTTAAATAAGTGGATAGTTTAAATGGTTAAATTATTTAGGTAGATAGTTGACAATAACTGACACTTGGAATGGCTCTAATGTTTGCTAGCAGTTATGCTAACTATATTAACAAAGATAATAATGTTAACCAAGTTACTATGCTAACTAGCATGCTAACAATGTTAAAATGCTAAGTATGCTAACCATGTGACTTAGCTAACTTAGCTAATTATTTTTAGCAGTTATGCTAACTAGCATGCTAACTATGCTAACCATGTTACTTAGCTGACTTAACTAATCATTTTAAGCAGTTTTGCTAAAAATGCTAACTAGCATGCTAACATGTTAGCATGCTAACTATGCTAACCATGTGACTTAGCTAACTTAGCTAATCATTTTAAGCAGTTTTGCTAAAAATGGTAACTAGCATGCTAGCATGCTAACTATGCTAACCATGTGACTTAGCTAACTTAGCTAACTAGCTCCAGTGGGTAGGAGTCACAGTTGATGACAAGTAACAGTTACAATGGCTGAACAGTTAAAAGGTTCAGTAGTTTAAAGGGTTAAATTGTTTAACAGTGAAATATTGTAATGAGGACTTTTATTCTGAAACAGTTTTTGGCAGAGGAAGCAGTTGAATAGGGTGTGTAGTCTTAATAGGGCCAGTTTGTATGCTTAAAGCCTGAGAATGGCAGTTGGGACAGGTGGCCCGAACACCTGCCATAGGATTCTAATTGCTTAACGGCTCTATTGTGATGTCATCAGCCCATGTTAAGTCTATGGGGAAATTTTGAACAGTTTTAATTAATAGTTTAAAAGTATTTAAAGCTGAAAAATACATAGCACCCATGTCCTAAGTAAGACCTTTAACATAGTTTGAATGAAGTTTCCCATAAACGGTTGAAGCTGCATTAAACGCTAGTTAGAAGAATAAGAATAAGAAGAAGCCTAGGAAGAACAGTACAGTGCATTTTCATGCACTGTAATAATCAATCAATCAGTTGAACTGGCTCTTTGAAGGGGCCTAGATGAGCAGCTGGAAGTTGATATAGGTGCAAATCAAGTTAATTACAGTGCATGAAAATGCACTGTACTGTTCTTCCTAGACAGAATTAATGCAGCTTCAACCGTTTTAACGAGAAACTTCATTCAAACTATGTTACGTAGGTCTTACTTAGGACATCTGGGCAATGTATTTTTCATCTTTGTAACTTTTATACTTTTTTAAACTATTTATTAAAAAACTACTCAAAATTTCCCCATAGACTTAACATTAGGCTGATGACATCACAATGGACTAATTAACTTGATTTGCACCTGTATCAACTTCCAGCTGCTCATCTAGGCCCCATCAAAGAATCAGTTCAACTGATTGCACCTGTATCAACTGTTTTCTGCTGAACTAGGCCAACTCTCTCTGTGTCTCTCCATTCTACAAGGATATAAGGCACATTTCAACCAACTTTCTATCCATTCATCCTCTTCAAACCATTCACTCATCCACCCATTAAACTATCCATCAACATCCATTAACCAATCTGCCTATCAACATCCATTCAACTTTCTGTCTGTCAACATCCATTACACTATCTACATTTTTAAAACTATATACTCTGTCTCAGGCTTTAAGCATACAATATGGCTCTATTAAGACTGCCGTTAAGCAATTAGAATCCTAGGCCAGGTGGCCAGGCTATATTAAACCTCATCTACCTAGTTCAGTCATTCCAACTATTAAACCTCATATACCTAGTTCAGTCATTCCAACTATATTAAACCTCATCTACCTAGCAAATAATTTAACCTTTTACACTATCCACCTATTTAACTGTTCAGTCATTCCAACTATATTAAACCTTATCTACCTAGTTCAGTCATTCCAACTATATTAAACCTCATCTACCTAGCAAATAATTTAACCTTTTACACTATCCTCCCTAACCAGAAGCCATGGGTGGATAGAGAAGTGAGAATGGCATTAAAGACACGCACCATGACTTATAATGCTGGGCTTATTTCAGGGGATATGACGGATTACAAAGCAGCATCTTATAGTTTACGCAGAGCTATTAAAGATGCTAAGCGGCGCTATAGAGACAAAGTTGAAGCTGATTTCTTGGAGGGTGATCCAGCACGAGTGTGGAAAGGACTCGAACCATCACTGGCTTTGAAAGAAAGTCCCTCCTATGATGAATGTGAGTAAAGCCCTCCCTGATGAACTTAATGCTTTTTATGCTCGCTTTGACATGAAAAAACATAGACTATCTTGCACTAGCTGCAGCATGTGAAGCAAATGAGGATGCACCTTTCTGTGTCTCTGAGGTCGATGTGAGCAATGCCTTTAGGAGGGTTAATTGTAGAAAAGCTGCTGGACCGGATGGAATTTCTAACAGGGTTTTGAAATCCTGCGCTGCTCAGTTAGCTCCTGTGTTCACTTATATCTTTAACACATCATTGGCTCAAGAGACAGTTCCTACTTGCCTCAAGTAGTCTGAAAGTCCATCATGTCTGAATGACTACCTCCCAGTAGCCCTGACGTCTACAGTGATGAAGTGTTTTGAGAAGCTTGTGAAAAACATTATCTGCTCATCCCTCCCTGCCTCCTTCGACCCCCTCCAATTTGCTTACAGAGCCAACAGGTCTACAGAGGATGCATCTCAAACCTCAAGCACACCACCTTAACTCACCTGGAGGAGGGGAATGGGAATTATGTGAGGATGCTGTTCATTGACTTTAGTTCAGCATTCAACACGATAGTACCTCTCACCTTGGTCACAAAGATGAAGGCCTTAGGACTGAACACCACCCTGTGTCACTGGATATTTGACTTCCTCACCAACCGTTCACAAGTGGCTAGAGTGGGGGGTCTGACATCTGACTCATTAACCATCAGCACTGGTGCTCCCCAAGGCTGTGTTTTGAGTCCACTGCTGTACATCATTTACACACATGACTGCAAAGCCAACAGTAGTCATACCTCCATCATCAAGTTTGCAGATGACACAGTGATCTTGGGCCTGATTAGTAACAACAATGAACAGCTCTACTTGGATCAGGTTGATGAGGTGGCACAGTGGTGTCAATCTAACAGCTTGACACTGAATATCACTAAAACCAAGGAAATGGTAGTGGATTACAGAAGGCAGCAGCAGAACTACAGTTACACCCCACTAATGATCAGCGGGCAACCTGTAGAGAGAGTCACAAGTTTTAAATACCTTGGTGTCCACATTACTGAAGACTTAACATGGACTGTTAACACTCAATATGTTCTGAAGAAGTCCAGACAACGACTCTACTTCCTTCGTCAGCTAAGGAAATTCAAAGTTTCTACATCCATCATGAAGGCCTTCTATACTTCAGCGGTTGAGAGTGTTCTAACTGGTAGCATCATCACCTGGTATGGGAACTCCACAGTTAGAGATTGTAGTACTCTGCAGAGAGTAGTGCGCTCAGCTGAACGTACTATAAGAACTTAACTCCCTGCTCTACAAGATATCTATTCCAGAAGAGTACTCCTAAGAGCCCAAAAGATTCTGAAGGACTTCTCATCCTAACAATGGATTATTCCTACCGCTGAAATCATGAAGACGCCTATGTAGTCACAAAGCCAGAACTGAGAGACTCAGGAGAAGTTTTTATCCCCATCTCCGAACTCTGAACTCACACTATACTGACTTTGCACACATTCACTCCTCAGCACTCTCAAACATTTCCCAACTCTGAACTCACACTATACTGACTTTGCACTCATTCACTCCTCAGCACTCATGACCCCCCCACACACACACACCTACATGACTTTTAGCACTTTTACATCCCTCTCCCTATGCTACAGACCTATTATTTATTTTCTTATTTCATCACACATCAAAAACACACACACACACAGCACATTGTACATACACAGCACATTGTCTTCAGGATCTTCTCCAACACACAAACTCTACATACTTACAGCACACTGCCCCCACCTACCCAGACACACTACACACACACAGTCACTGCTCCACTCCCCTTCCGCCCACACACACTCTTCACTGTCATCACTCACATACATCATACATACAGTACTCTGTAAGTCCCTTCACCATACTTGCAGTACACTACCCCCTCTCCCCTACATACACAGCACATTATTTCATCAGGAAGCTTCTCCAACACACATCCCCAACATACTTACAGCACACTGTCCCTTCTCCAACACACATACTGCACACTGCCCCTCCCCACATACACAGCACACTATCCCATCTCCCTTGTCATCCCCCCAACACACACACCAAGACCCCTGGCAGTTGGGTTAGCCCCTTGAGCCGTGGATCTGCCCAAGGTTTCTTCCTTGGTAAGGGAGTTTTTCCTTGCCCCTGTTGCTCTTGGGTGCTCCTTGTTGGTGCCCCCCGCCCAATCCCAATCCTCCCCCACCTTTCTTATGCAGCCCTTGCCACTTAATCTACTAAACCCCTCTTCTACTGCACTTTTTACTCCCCCATAAATGCACAAATAGATTGCTAGGTAGATGAGGTTTAATAGTTGGAGTTGGACATTCCAACTATATTAAACCTTGTCTACCTAGCAAATAATTTAACCTTTTAAACTATCCACCTATCTGTTCAGTCATTCCAACTATATTAAACCTCATCTACCTAGTTCAGTCATTCCAACTATATTAAACCTCATCTACCTAGTTCAGTCATTCCAACTATATTAAACTATACCTAGTTAAACCTCATCATGTTGGTTGCCAATTAGCACATCATCTGTTTTAACAATGTATTTCACACCATATGTTTTGCATTTTCATGCACTGGTAATTCCCTGGAATTGCGTTTTCTAGTTAGCCCATTGTGATGTCAGCCCAATGTTAAGTCTATAGCGAAATTTTTAGTAGTTTTTAATAAATAGTTTAAAAAGTATAAAAGTTACAAATATGAAAAATACAAAGCCTACATGTCCTAAGTAAGACCTACGTAATATAGTTTGAATGAAGTTTCTACGTTAAATGGTTGAAGCTGCATTAGCTACGTTAGAAGAAGAATAATAATAAGAATAAGAGGACTTGGAAGAACAATATAGTGCATTTTCATGCAAGAAGCCTAGGAAGAACAGTACAGTGCATTTTCATGCACTGTAATAATAAGAAGAAGCCTAGGAAGAACAGTACAGTGCATTTTCATGCACTGTAATGAGTCACTGATTGTGCAACATCAACATCATCTCCACAACAATTGATGGTGAACCAGTGTATCAGCGAATATTGTCTCATAATGACAGTACTGTAATGCTTGAAGAGCACAGTTAGATTTTTGCATTTCATTTCAAAGCACTTATCATCTCAAACACTCTCCTCTAACTCTACAGTTTGCAAAATCCCACTGTCTCAGAGAGACAGTACTTTTTCTAAACTAGCAACAGGAAGTGATTTGAGTGACATTCAATTTTGCAAGGGACGTTATATCTGCCCTGCACAACACTGTATAACATGGGTCACTTCGCAGTGCCCCCATCAGTGAGGGCATCGCTTCATCATATACGGGTCAATGCCAACGTGAGGAGTCCTCAGAGTGCTCGGGTGCCACTCTGACACTCCGACTGCTGCATAATGATGACACAGGGAAAGTTGCAGCACACCAGGGCAGGTCTCCATGGCAACCGGTTTTCGGTGAGTGAGATGCACAAAGAGGGCACATGGTAAAATCCATGGAGATGGACTGCAGCAACAGCAAGAGCCAAGGCGAATGAGGAGACAGACAGTGATTATTGCAGGGTCAGAAGGAGAGTCTGGGAGGTACAGGGTGTGTGTGTGTGTCCGGGGGGTCTCTGTGTGCCAGGTCAGAAAAATCTTCCCTTGTAAGAGGCAAGGAAGAAAGAGTGGCCTTTCTTGTGGCCTTTTTTTTCCCGAGGGACACAGAAGGGTTTTGCTGATGAACTTAATGCTTTTTATGTGTTGAAAACCTTTAGCTACATCAAAACATGCAGTCACTTTGGGAGACTCTGGAGAGTTCCTGAAGAGACCACCTTGGTCTTCAACATCATCATCATCAACTTTACCATTAATAATGCCTTCTTTGCAGCAGAACTACAGTTTACACCCCACTAATGATCAGTGGGCAACCTGTAGAGAGAGTCACAAGTTTTAAATACCTTGGTGTCCACATTACTGAAGACTTTAACATGGACTGTTAACACTCAATATGTGGTTATCCACAGTTAGAGATTGTAGTACTCTGCAGAGAGTAGTGCGCTCAGCTGAACGTGCTATAAGAACTCAACTCCCTGCTCTACAAGATATCTATTGTACTCCTAAGAGCCCAAAAAGATTCTGGAAGGACTCTTCTCATCCTAACAATGGATTATTCTACCGCTGAAATCAAGAAGACGCGCATGAAGTCACAAAGCCAGAACTGAGAGACTCCAGGAGAAGTTTTTATCCCCAGGCCATCCGAACTCTGAACTCACACTATACTGACTTTGCACACATTCACCTCAGCACCCTCAAACATTTCCCCAACTCTGAACTCACACTATACTGGACTTTTGCACCCCATTTCCTCAGCACTCCATGTGACCCCTCTCCACACACACACACACACACCACACACACCTGCCAAGATTTTAGCACTTTTACATCCCTCTCCTATGCTATAGACCTTTTATTTATTTTCTTATTTTCTTATCACACGTCAAACACACACACACACACACACACTACACACACACACACACACATATCTGGATTTTTCTAACTTTTGCATAATTTTTTATTTATTATTTTTGATTTTCCTCCATCTACCCATGTCCTTTGATTGTTTAGCTTTTCTTGCCTCCCCCTAACCCCCACCCTATCCATCTAAATAACACACACTTATATCATTCATCACTTTACATACATACAGCACCCTAATATATTTTGCATACTCAGAATTTGTCATCACTTACATACATACAGCACAATTGCTTTTGCTAAGCAGTGTTTTCCTCCCTACATACTTGCTGCACACACTCCCCCCACATACACAGCACATTGTCTTCTTTGTGGATCTTTCCAACACACATCCTCAATTAACGTCTTCAACATTAATTAAAATAGCCCCTTGACCGTGGATCTAATAAGGGAATGCTTTTTTTTATCTTTTCAGTCAATTTATTGTATTATACAATTTATTGTATTATACTAAAATCATCTTGTCATACAGTAAATGCTTTTGCTGAAGTGCTTCATAAATTATAATGTACTTCACAGCATAGTCAGTGCACTGCTTGACTAGAAATATAAGGGTATACTAAGTATAAGACGTTTTAAAAACAAGTATCATTCTCCAAGTCCTGCATAGATAACAGCAGTGTCATCCTAGCCTAATCAATTACTGAGCGAGTTTCTGAAAGCCTCCTCTATCAGACTAAGTAGGGATATGATGCAATGTGATGTTTTTCACCCAGACGCATTGGGATGTCATTTGAACATGCTAATCTATCGCTAAACCCAGCAAGCCAGGGCCGAGCAAAACACCGGCAGCACTTCAGAAATGTGTCGTCAGGCTGCATGTCGCTCGTTCATTAAGGCCACCGCCTAGTGAGAACTCATTTGTTTTTCATTCCCACTTCCCCACTCTGGTCACTGACTGTGATGTTTGCGTCACTGGCTGAATACTGGGAAGCCTATGCTTAGCTGGCTCTATTATGCTTGTGTTCATTTTTGCTAAGATGGGGGAAATGAGTGTGACGGAAGGCTTCTGGATAAAACCACACAGTTATAACACCACATCAGCGTGTGTTTTAGTGTTAAATTATGCCATTTTTAAATCAATATTATGTAATATGACTTTGTTAAATTATCCATTACCATATACCATTTATCTTGATGATTGCTGAAGGCTGACTTAGCTCTGGGTCCCTATGGTGGCGGCCTACCATTTCCTGCTGTTCCCCCCAAACCCTCCCAGGAGATTACAGTCACTAGTGCTTAGTGGATTTGGTGTATTTTTAAGCAAGTTTGGGTAGGGAAGCATCAACATTAGCTTTGTACTAATTAACATTAAGAAATGCCTTGAGTCAACATTACTGAGTCTGGAGCTTAAGTACCGGTGAAGTATTAATAGGTTTAATTTCTGGAATTCTGCTTTTGTTATGCCAACTCAGATATTATATTTGCATCCAGGGCATCGTTACAGAACATTAATCACTGCTATGCATTAATAACATTAATGAATGAGATTTTATTGGTCCTAATTTCTTCACATAATTAATGGATCAAGCACCATATCAAGCACCGTTCACATCACAGGTACGGAATAAACTACAGCGTTACAGAGTTACAGTACACTGATATTTTGTCCTAGGGATAAGTCTAGGATATAGGAGAGCAATAGGACCCAAGTCAAATATACATGTGTACACATGATGAACCCAGTCTCACGGCAGTTTGTGATGGCATTACGATAAGAAATCTATTATCATGATCTACTGTATGTTAGCACTGTTTTAAGATGCACTATGATCACAAAGTACTAAAAAGGTGGCACTGTACTGTACATGGTACCTGATGGTATCTATGGTAATATAAAGTTTGGTCATCTGTATTTTCTGTGCTATAACATGGCTGAAATGAGAACATGGCTGAAATGAGAAGAGCATGCAGTAGTAGCAGGAGAATATTCTAGAAATGGCCCAATTAATCTAGAAGAGACCAGACCAACCTGGTATGATTGCACAGGCTGATGCAGTCTGTTTATCAGGATATGAATATGAGTGCGCCTTTGGGTTGTTTGTGCCGTATATTCACTTATAAAAAAAACAGGACTTCCTGCCTGACTGGCGAAAAAAACGCAGAAATGGTCATGTCGTAGAGTAAGGGGGCGAATCGTGATCCCTCCTGAGTAAACACTGGAGGAAATGATGGGGTACGTGGGAGTGTGGGAAATAAAACCTGCGTGTCATGACAAAAGAGTCTTTTAGCGCAAAAGCACGACTTCCAGTGCACACAATAGGGGTAATGCGGAGTAATCTCCCACAGAGAACCTTCCTTCTGACCCACTCCTTCACCCTCTCCCCCATCTAATTCAGATCTAATCTAATTTACCATGAAGGAAATGATAAGGTGTTTTTGAGTGTGTGTGTGTGTGTGTGTGTGTGTGTGTGTGTGTGTGCGCGCGCAAGTGAGTTCATGTACTGTATGTATGCATTTGAACATGAACATAAAATGAGTCTTTGTGTCCAACCATTTCCTCCAACCATTCACTAAATCAGTTGATTCGAATAGCCAGGTCAGCTAATTAGGGAAATCACCAAGTAAAACCAATACATGCTAGGACTTTTACTTTCTGAAGCTGGTTCATGCTGTTTTCTGTGTAAATGTTTGTGTGCAAGAAAGTGTCTGTTTCTGTGTGTTTCTATTGTGTGTGTGTCTAACGTGAGCTTAGCCTCCATCTGATCCCTTCTCTGCAACCCTGGTCCTGTTTGTTTACCTCAGAACAGACATCTCGTGAATGACACAGAAAAACACAAGCACTGGGGCAGACGTTACTAGAATGCTCAATGCTTTTTTTTAATTCTCTTCCTCATCTTCTTCTTCCTCTTCCTGTAGTGGTTGTAAACAGACTGGCGAGTGAGCATGTTTTTTGGGGAGCCGGCGCAGCTCAGAGATTCAGCACGTCGACAGCTGAAGAGGGAGTGCTGGCCGATCAGCGGGATTAGCGAGACAGGTCGCCTCCAACTGCTCTCTGTTCTCACCGTCAAAACAAAAACAACACCAACTAAGCAAACACACAGTCTGGAAAACACACACACTATGTGGCCAAGTAGCAGTGTGAGGTGGTTCTGCTTTCTCTCTCTCTGTGTGTCTGTGTGTGTGTGTGTGTGTTTCTCACATTATTATGACCGCCCGGCCCTTGGCCCCGGTCATATAGGTTTAGTCAGATTTTTTTATTTATTTATTTATTTTTTTTTCTTTTTAGCATGCCCAAATTTCCGTCAATGATTCCCGGGACACTGAAAGACGGGGTACACGAAACTTGGTGGACATGTAACCCCACATGGATAGCATGGAACTATCATTTTCGTTTTGATCTGTAGCCCCCGCTGAATTGGACCCCGAAAGGAGGGTAGGGCAGACACAGTTTTCTGTGAATATCTCGAAAACCGTAGGGTTTAGGAGGACCATTTTTTTTTTTTGTATGTTGATCTCAAAGGGGCCATGTCAACCCATTCCATAACCACTCATTTCATGTATAGCCACCTAGTTAAACACAAAAAAGTAAAAATGAGGTGGTGTAATTGAAGGTATCTGTGACCTAACATAGTCAAAACTGCACGAAATTGGAAGTGTAGGATCATTATGACACCCTCTGTATGCACGCCAAGTTTTGTGGAATTCCGTTCATGGGGGCCACACAATAAATTAATTTATGTTACTATACACCAACTGGCCTGTAGGTGGCGGAGACAGTTTTCTGTGAATATCTCGAGAACTGTAGGGCCTAGGAGGTCCACCTTTTTTTTGTATGTTGGTCTTAGGGGGGCATGTCAACCCATCCCATTACCACTTATTTCATGTATAGCGCCACCTAGTTAAAATTAAAAAGCAAAAAAAAATTAGGTGTTTTCATCTCAATATCTCTGGCTGACAAGGTCAAAACTGCACGAAATTAAAAGTGTAGGATCATTATGACACCCTCTGAATGCATGCCAAGTGTTGTGTACTTTCGTTCATGGGGGGGCCTTACAATAAAATAATTTATGTGTACATTTAGTGGCGTACACCAACAAGGATTCCCGGGACACTGAAAGACCGGGGTACCACTAAACTTGGTGGACATGTACCCCACATGGATAGCATGGAACCATCATTTTTCGTTTTGATCTGTAGCCCCCCGCTGAATTGGACCCCCGAGAAAGGAGGGTAGGGCAGACACAGTTTTCTGTGAATATCTCGAAAACCGTAGGGTTTAGGAGGACCATTTTTTTTTGTATGTTGATCTCAAGGGGCCATGTCAACCCATTCCATAACCACTCATTTCATGTATAGCGCCACCTAGTTAAACACAAAAAAGTAAAAATGAGGTGGTGTAATTGAAGGTATCTGTGACCTAACATAGTCAAAACTGCACGAAATTGGAAGTGTAGGATCATTATGACACCCTCTGTATGCACGCCAAGTTTTGTGGAATTCCGTTCATGGGGGCCACACAATAAATTAATTTATGTTACTATACACCAACTGGCCTGTAGGTGGCCGGAGACAGTTTTCTGTGAATATCTCGAGAACTGTAGGGCCTAGGAGGTCCACCTTTTTTTTTGTATGTTGGTCTTAAGGGGCATGTCAACCCATCCCATTACCACTTATTTCATGTATAGCGCCACCTAGTTAAAATTAAAAAAGCAAAAATTAGGTGTTTTCATCTCAATATCTCTGGCTGACAAGGTCAAAACTGCACGAAATTAAAAGTGTAGGATCATTATGACACCCTCTGAATGCATGCCAAGTTTTGTGTACTTTCGTTCATGGGGGCCTTACAATAAAATAATTTATGTGTACATTTAGTGGCGTCCACCAACAAGGATTCCGGGACACTGAAAGACCGGGGTACACAAAACTTGGTGGGCATGTACCCCCCATGGATAGCATGGAACCGTCATTTTTCGTTTTCATCTGCAGCCCCCCGCTGGACTGGACCCCCGAAGGAGGGTAGGGCAGACACAGTTCTCTGTGAATCTTTTATGGTATGTTGGTCTCAAGGGCCCACATCAACCTGGCTCATAATCACTCATTTGTGATTTGCCCCGGTAAAAAAAATGAAAATCAGTAGGATTAAAAGAAAGCCAAAATAAATATTCATCATCATCATCATGGCTGCATTTTTTCAGTATTGGCGAAGTAGTCGTTTGTCCACTAGATGGCGCATCGTTGCAGTGAGACGTAATTTTGGAGTTAAGTCCGCTTGATACTGTAAGGCGTAAGCCATTGGTTTCCAAAGGAGATTTTATTTGTGTCGCCAGCATAGCCTATTGACAATTTATGTTGTAAATAGGCCTACCTTATAATCCTACCTGTAGCTTAGGGAAGCTAACAGCTTTCTATTAGGATCTAGTTTGTTAGTTACCGTTTTGTCATAACTCCCTGATGCATTTTGCATTTAGAATAGCCAGAGCGTGTATATCTCAATCGAAAATTAAACAATATCGGGTGCCTATGGACTAGGCTGGGTGAACCCAGCCTGATCTGCCCGCTATTTATTTTTTGATTTCTTAAAAGATTGAGCTTGGTCTGATGAAAGCCAGACCTCAGTTAAACAATGCAAGAGAACATGAATCAGCCTATATTTGCACTAACAATAACGGACAAAAGCTCTTCAACTTTGGCCCGTTAAAATGTGTATGAACAGTCTAGCGACGCATTTCATCAAGGCCCATTTGGACATGTCAGTTATTTGCACCACTGGTTAGATGTAAAACAGCATTTTGTTTCAGACTAGGCTACTGTTACTTAATTTGTGCATTAACAATAATGTTTCAGACTACTGTTACTTAATTTGTGCATTGACAATAAAGTATTACATGAACTAAAGATGACTAAAATCTTATGTAGAAGAAGAAACATTCACAAAAATCCATCCATCCAAAATGACCTTTGTTTTTTGATAGCTGTTGAAAACGGCATGGAACTGACAGAGATGTTTTTGTTTAAAAATACATTAAAAAAAAAAAAAAAAATAAATAACATTATGCTGATACCTTTTGCTTTTCCCAAATACAATGTAGCCTACAGGTGTAAGTGACCTTTCATCAATCCAGTTGCAATGGATGAACTGTGATGAACTGCCCTACTTGTGATTGTTTAGAGATTTTAAAGGTTTTATAACAATTCTACATCTTCTTTGGCTATTCTACAATCTATTCACCTTTTCAGCACCAGTAGGGTACTTTCTGTGCAGCTGCACACACACACTCAGGCATGCCAAACAAGCATACACAAAAGTTTCAAGAGTGGGGGATGGAGTAAAATATGGAGACAAATTGAAGTGTGATTTATTTTCGCGGAACGGATGTACAGGACTGAGCGGCGGTCATATTTTGTATCGCTATGCGGTACATCTAGTTATGTTCTGTGTTTGTCTTGTGAGTCTGTTTATTTTATCTGGCTTCAGAACCCCAGCAGAAATTTAATTCACTTTTTTTTTTGTTTGTTGCTATTACAATCAATAACATCACAGTTGTAGCCTCAAAGATAATAATTAGTTGATTAAAAGAGTTATGCGACTTTGTAAAGTCACTGTGTGGATTGCATTGTGGATTGGACTTTACTTCCTCAGTCTATTCCTGTCCACTCATGGTTGACCATCTGACTGTTCATCGCTTCTCTCCCAGGGCCCGTTTGACCAGGAAGTTGGTGTAGCTGCAGCGTGTGACACTCTTCCCACTACTCCTTGGAGAGGAAGCGAGATGCCCGGTACCCATGATGCCACTCTGCGCCTTGGGCCCATAGCGCTGAGCCCATCACTCGCTTGCCAGCACGGACAGGCAGAGTCTGATTGGCACGAGCTCAGCAGCTGAGTGGGTTGCCGTGGCGAAAGGCTGCTGGAGGGACCGTGTCATGTAGTTGGTGGCCAGTGCTAATTAAGTCGCTGACTCGCAGTTTTGTCATGGTTTCATCACATTATTTTTTGTCATGTTTGTTTTTCTTGTATCTCTCTCTCTCTCTCTCTGTACCAGTCAGTTGCTTGTGTGGCCCTGCTGGTGATTTTCACACATACGCTCATGGCCGAACACCGTTTTATTTTTGGGCCTTCTTCGTGCAATAACAAAAACAAGGCACATTTCATTTGTAGAAAATAAAAAAAACATTGACACTGATTTAAGATACACATTGGTATATTTAGCTGTTTACTTTATTTTATCCACAAAAGTGCGTAAGTGGCCTATAAGTGCCCTATTGCATATGTGATTACTCTACGATGCTTGGATGTCCTACCAAAAATATCATTTGTCTTTTCTATCTGACCTGTGGCTACTTATAGACACAACTATTTATGTACACTCAGGTATATTGGTCTCTCTCTCTCTCTCTCTCTCTATTTCTCTCTCTCTTTATCTTGCAGGTGTACACACGCTCACGCTCATTTCTATTATGAGCACTTGCTTCGTTTTGTCCTCTGCTGACCCAATCCACAGCACCCAGCGACCGCAGCCCACACCTGGTTACACCTGTGTGATGACGATGATCATTGGGCCCACTGACACTATGACATGAGTCTGGCACTGAAGCCGTAACAAGGGGATAACTCTCCCTGAGAGCATGGTGAAGATTTGATGGCTAAAATTAGAGAACAAAAGACCAAAATTATCTTAGTACAGATTCGGCTCACGAGGCAGTGGGTCTGACATGAGGTGCCATCGTCACCCGATGGGTACAGTCACAGCATTTGATTGTTTTTTCACACATATTTGGAGCTCGCCAGGAGCTCACCTTGCAGGAACACACACACACACACACATCCGGCCTGTGTTGGGTTTCTCTGGTTTCACAGACTCACCTTTGCGTCTATAAAAAGTTTAGAAGGTTTATTTTTGGTTTGTCTCACAGTTATTAAGTTCCCAAGTAGACTCGAGGTAAACTGTTTGTATTTGAGTGTGTTTGTGTGCGCGTGTGTGTGTGTGTGTGTGTGTGTATGTGTGTGTGTGTATACGTGGTGAAACAATGAGGGGAAGCGGAACAGTAAACTGAACATCAAACACTACTTGGGCATGATATAAACCTACCGGCGGCAGCAGCATCAGAGAAAATAATACGCAGCGCAACTTGGCAGAGTTTACATTGCAAATGACGCATGTCATACGTCCTTAATAAATATCCAAATATATCATACACAACAGAAATAATAAAAAGAATGTCACAGAGTCTTTGCCGGATACAGTTTCACGCGCTGCAAGGGTGTTAATTTCATTTCTCTTTCAACAGCTTCACTCCCCTCACACACTCATCATCTCACCTACATGGTCATTCTCTTATAGCCATAATCCTGGGGTGTCAGACTCATAGGGAATGAGAGTTCTGGGACAGATTTGTTGGAATGAGAGTTCATGGGGGCTGTCATTGTCACGGTCACTGACATGGTCATTGTCTTTATTTTTTCTGCATGGGTGATTTACTCCTTTACTACACCCACTTACGAGCAAACAAGTCAAACAGGCTTATCGTGTACTGCTGTCATATAAAGCTCTTTCTTTCTTGAAATTTCCTACCTTCCATGTCAATCTTTTTCACCAGCATAGAGTATATGACTGCACCAACATAATGCAATTGTCGGTGCAGCAAAGAACATTTCTTTTTCTGTATCTTTCTTCCTCAGGATGGTTTGTAGTGCCAGGTTTACATAATTTATCATATTGCTTATCGCAAGATTGCTTATTACACATAGTCAATGACATCTGGATGGGAGTATTTGATTTATTTTGGAATTTTCCCTTCCTACCCAAAACTTCTGGGGGGCCTTATGAAACCTGCTGGTGGACCAAACCTGCCCCCCTGACTGTACCTTCCACACCCTTGCCTTAATCTGACCAAAACAGCTATAATTGTCCTTCCTTCTTTCCATCTTTAACAGCTTCCGTGCACCAAAGTAGTGTAATCAAGTCTTTTTAGGCTCGACTCGACAGTATCGATCAGACAATCTCTTGGACGTTTAAATGATTTTCAAACTCAGGGAGCCGCACACTTAGCTAAAACCTGGTATTGACTAAGGGTGACTTTGTAAGTGACAGGGCAAGCTGGAAGTTGTGTATCTGTTGAACGTTGTGAAAATGTTTCTGTGGTGCGGTGCGGCCTCTGAGAAATAGGGCAGGAATGAAAGCAGATGGAGGAGGCTTTGTGAGCGCTCCTGTTGGTGGATGTGCTGCGGTGTCTGTCCTGCTCTCTTGTGCTTTGATGCCAGAGCTGATATCCCTGCTCCACTTAGTCTCGCCTTTTATCCGCAACCATTTAAGTGGTACTTTGAAGCCATGCCGTCACAACCGGTGTGTGTGTGTGTTTGTGAAGTGTGTGTGTGTGTGTGTGTGTGTGCTTGCGATACCAGCTCAGACAATCTGAGAAAAGTCTGACCGGAAATGGAACTCTTTTTTTGAACTAATAAACCGAATGAGTCTCATGCCTTTTCTTTATCATAGATTTCATTCTACCTCCAACTTATGACAGACACCCCACTGATACTTCATCGATTATAGAAGCAGGGTTGGACTGGCAGTCTTTCTTCCAGCCTCCTTATGTCTTTGGACTTGCAGTTTTCCATTAGATTTACAATGATGTGGAAAACTGAAGGCTTCTCTACAGAGACAACTGCCTCCTGTCTAATAAAATAAGTTAGTAAGTTAGTAAGCTTATTTTATATAGCACATATAAGACCAAAGTGCTTCACATAGAAATAAAAGAATGAAAGAAAAGAAATACAAAAATAAACATATCAAACACACAAACAAACATGCAAACACAAAATAAAGAAAGTATATAGTGGATATTTTCCCTTGCGGCAGGTTAGGTTCAGCCCTATTGGAAGTTTTCATTAGTCTTCTTTGTGACCTTGTATCAATAAAGCTTACTGTAGGAAGTGGAGAGAAGTCATCGGAACTAAGTCATTATGGATCCCATTATAGTAAACGAATCTGAAACCATCTTGCCTCCTCACGTATCACAGGTTGAGTCATTACGAGTCTATTCAGATACTTCGGAGTCATCTCCTGAATCAGGCTCAAAGGGCCAACAAAAAACTGAGTGGTTTTCGAACACAATAATTTTCTAGGTAGCTTGGGTCAGAGCACTGTGGTTTATTTTAAGAGGCACACCTTGCCCTTCACACAGACGCACACATATTCACACACACAACTTATTCACACATATTCACACACACACACACACACACACACACACACACACACACACACAGATTACATTACATTACATTTAGCTGACGCATTTTTAACCAAGGTGACTAACAACATGGTAAATAGTTTAAGCTTTTTAAAGCAATACTCTCAACAATTCTAGGACAATTTAAAAAGCTAGAGTACAATAAGAATAAGTGCATCAGTGAGTGCAGTTTTTAAACAGTCAGTTCTAGTCAGGTGATAAGTTTAGGATCAGCAAGATTACTGCAGTTGTAAGTAGTGCTACGAGAGGAGATGTTCTCTGAAGAACTGGGTCTTCAGGAGTTTTTTGAAGATGGAGAGGGATGTCCCTGCTCTAGTAGGAACTGGTAATGAGTTCCAGCAACGAGGAACAACAGATGAGAAAAGTTTGGATTGGCCTCAGGGTACCAGTGGCAGAGCTAGACATCATTCGTCTGAGGAGCGTGATAGTATATTTTTACTACCATATTTCTCTTAAGACTCAATTAGGACGATGCAAGATCAGTCTCCAGGCTTTATTCTTTTCTATGAGGGGCCAGTGGCCTTCAAGGCAGAGAAGTACATGTTTGTTTCACCCCATCATGGATTTCACCAGATTCTCAGTATTCTCTGACTTCTCTGACTATACAGAAACAGTCTACTAACTTTATGTTACAAACAAAAGAAGGAGTGACCTCTAGGTCCAACCCAGTTTGAATATGCAATAGAAAGGGAGGATGAGGATTAGGCCTTCATCAGATTTCTATTGTCTTTTAATTAAAACTACCCCCTTTCCTGGGAAGTCCTTCAGAGGCCTGGACACATGCTGTTCTACAAACATTAACATTTCACACCTATCTGAAGAACATGAGGAGAGATATCTTATATATCAGAAATATCACTTATAGAATGTTCCAAACATTCTCACAATCAAATCATTACAATCCTTGTACTGAGACTATTACAATGATACCAAACATGAATACATTTACAGTTAATAACACAAACATATAATTCAGCTAAAGTTAACTATAAGGTCTTTGTTTAACCCAAAGACAGAACAGAGGACATTGACAGATGGTAGGAGCCAGTGGGAGCATTTCACACCTACATCTGCATTGAGAAAGAGAATACCCTCTAAATGTAAATGTGGCTAAGCCTCCACCAAGTCTGGGGCAAGAAACGGTCATAGAAAATTATTTCCTTCAATTCCCTAAAGTCCTTAAAGACTTGAACATCTAAACTTTAACATAAATTATGAATCAGCTTAGGGTGTGGAAGGAGGTTACAGATCATGGGAGAATAAAATAACAACAGTAGAAAGACTGACATCATCTACCATAGAAACAGCTAAGAAAAATGCAACCAAAGCCAGTTTCCATTCTTCTTGTGGTGCACAATGCAATAGAATAAAAATCACAGGTGGGTTGCTTTTTCATGTGGTGCAACAATGTTTAGAATGTGTATGTGTGTGCAAAATGTGCTTTAGGTATGGCTATTCTATTAATAGGGGCGCCCCCCACCCTGTGTTCCTCTTCTTTTTCTTCAATATTTCCTTCTCCAGTTATAGTATACCAACAAAATAAAAATTCTCTAGTCTGAAGGTCAGGGTCGACTACCTGGAACCTTTGGATCCTTGCTGTTTTGGGGGATTATTCTGCCCACAGCAGGTCCACTATTCTACCAATCTTTCTCGTGGATGTTCTGACCAAGGTCCTTTTGTGGGATGGTACACAAGACTTCCAAATGCTGCTCTCCCAGGAACACTGTGCTGCTGGGGTCTTCAGGGGTGGTGTTGGATATCAGATCAAAGGGCTGTCCCCCTTTCGATAAGCTGTGTCTTTCACCATCACACTTCTGTCCCATGAGAAGCCAGCGGGGGAAGTGAGACATGCGTCGTTAGGATGTCTCTGGGTCTGCGACTTCAGAGTCTGTAATCAGATCTTGGAAATACATGTCTTGGAGCAAGAGGTTTTAGCTGTCATTCCAGTACTAATAGGCAAATGATCATTCAGTGGAGTTCAACATTTTTCAAAGATGACGTCAGCTGCAGTCAGGTCTGTCTTGACCTCTCAGTTATACCTCCAAACACGCAAATAATACGGTACAAGAACTTTGAGGCTTGTGATGCTTCAGAACAGAATTCCTAGTAATAATGTAAACAAAAAAAAATAAAAATTAAATAACAACACAGCCAGGAAAGGCTCAAATGGGGATTATATAAAAATGATCCTCCTGTTATCTCAGCACCTATAATGGAATTGGGAAATCTTTAACCATATCATCTGAGCAACAAGTATTCCTAGTCAGGACAAACTGAAAAGGAAATCAAATGAAATAAACCGTAACATAAAGAAACAAAAGGTGCAACAGAATAACAAAAATAAAATTCAAAGTCAAAGAGAAAAAAAATAGAACAAACGAAAATAACAACAAGACAAAGGTAAAAAAAAAACAAAAAAAGCAAACAACAAAGCCACTCTGACATGGCAGAAATTCATAAAACAATATTCAAAACATTATAAAAAAACAGGACCGTGATTGTAGATCACCAAAGAAATTAAATCTGTGTTACATTTATAAAAAAATTCCCTTTGGTACAAAGCTATTACCATTGGAATTAAGTTTCCACATTTACACATGCTGGCCAGCACATACACTCACACATTCATTAATTCATTCAGGGCCCATGTTGACAATAGCAGTGACAAGACAGACAAGACAAGACAAGACAAGATAAACTCATCATGGTAGTTACACTGAACATAACACTGAACATAGAAAACTCCATCTTTGCAGATGGGGCAAATATTACTTGGATCCTGATCATCATCTATCATAAGTTTCCATAATTTAAAAGTTGCATTATCAATCCAATTTCAAACTAGTTGTACTTTTATCAATTTGAAGAACACAGTATCATACCAACTCCAATGTCTTTACTTTAAACGGTGGAATACGTCATTTGACGCCCAGCTATTAATATTACACTTTCAGTTCAACATCTTTATAGGCTACTTCAAACTGTGATCTTAGTTACGTAATCTAAAGATGGTTTCATACATCTGTTATGACCAGCAACACTCTTATGCAATTTCATTTTGAGGTGAGAGATTCTTAGGCAAGCAGTCCCCCCAAATGTAACCGTAAAGTGGGGAATGGCCAGAACCCCGGCTACCCTGAAAAGCTTAATCCGATAAGCTCCAGATTGTGTCCATAGGACCGAATATGTTTCTGTCTAAAACATACATGGCTATTTCCAGAACTATTGTTCTAACGCCAGTCTCATAGAGATGAAAGTATTCTCTAGTGATACTTAATGGGCCATTTATAGGAACAAAAACAAGTTTGTTACTAACGCCCAACAGAGCTCCCCTGCTGGAACCCGATAGTCTGACAAGAACTATTTAGGACTCAGCTCCTAATATCTCACCACCAGAAAATATCAATTACCTTACCTTAAGAGTGTGCCCGTCAAAACACGATGTTGAAGATCTCTCAGCAAAATTTTAATCAAATTTAAACTAAAATTTTAATCTCGGTGGAACCTCCATAACTGATAGTATATTTTACTACCATATTTCTCTTAAGACTCAATCAGGACGATGCAAGATCAGGATCCAGGCTTTATTCTTTTCAATGAGGGGCCAGTGGCCCTCAAAGGGAGAGAAGTACATGTTTGTTTCACCCCATCATGGATTTCACCAGATTCTCAGTATTCTCTGACTTCTCTGACTATACAGAAACAGTCTACTAACTTTATGTTACAAACAAAAGAAGGAGTGACCTCTAGGTCCAACCCAGTTTGAATATGCAATAGAAAGGGAGGATGAGGGATTAGGCCTTCATCAGATCTGGTCAGCTTCTATTGATAGCTTTTAATTAAACTACCCCTTTCCTGGGAAGTCCTTCAGAGGCCTGGACACATGCTGTTCTACAAACATTAACATTTCACACCTATCTGAAGAACATGAGGAGAGATATCTTATATATCAGAAATATCACTTATAGAATGTTCCAAACATTCTCACAATCAAATCATTACAATCCTTGTACTGAGACTATTACAATGATACCAAAACATGAATACATTTACAGTTAATAACACAAACATATAATTCAGCTAAAAGTTAACTATAAGGTCTTTGTTTAACCCAAAGACAGAACAGAGGACATTGACAGATGGTAGGGAGCCAGTGGGGAGCATTTCACACCTACATCTGCATTGAGAAAGAGAATACCCTCTAAATGTAAATGTGGCTAAGCCTCCACCAAGTCTGGGGCAAGAAACGGTCATAGAAAATGATTTCCTTCAATTCCCTAAAGTCCTTAAAGACTTGAACATCTAAACTTGCTAACATAAATTATGAATCCAGCTTAGGGGTGTGGAAGGAGGGGTTACAGATCATGGGAGAATAAAAATAACAACAGTAGAAAGACTGGACATCATCTACCATAGAAACAGCTAAGAAAAATGCAACCAAAGCCAGTTTCCATTCTTCTTGTGGTGCACAATGCAATAGAATAAAATCACAGGTGGGTTGCTTTCCATGTGGTGCAACAATGTTTAGAATGTGTATGTGTGTGCAAAATGTGCTTAGGGACGCTTTGGCTCTATTAATAGAGGAGTTCCCCACACCCTGTGTTCCCTCTTCTTTTTTCTTCATTTCCTTCTCAGTTATAGTATACCAACAAATAAAATTCTCTAGTCTGAAGGTCAGGGTCGACTACCTGGAACCTTTGGATCCTTGCTGTTTTTGGGGATTATTCTGCCCACAGCAGGTCCACTATTCTACCAATCTTTTCGTGATGTTCTGACCCAGGTCCTTTTGTGGGATGGTACACAAGACTTCCAAATGCTGCTCTCCCAGGAACACTGTGCTGCTGGGGTCTTCAGGGTGGTGTTGGATATCAGATCAAAGGGCTGTCCCCTTTAGATAAGCTGTGTCTTTCACCATCACACTTCTGTCCATGAGAAGCCAATGGGGAAGTGAGACATGTCGTTAGGATGTCTCTGGGTCTGCGACTTCAGAGTCTGTAATCAGATCTTGGAAATACATGTCTTGGAGCAAGAGGTTTAGCTGTCATTCCAGTACTAATAGGCAAAATGATCATTCAGTGGAGTTCAACATTTTTCAAAGATGACGTCAGCTGCAGTCAGGTCTGTCTTGACCTCTCAGTTATACCTCAAACACATAAATAATGGGTACAAAGAACTTTGAGGCTTGTGATGCTTCAGAACAGAATTCCTAGTAATAAGTAAACAAAAAAAAAAATAAAAATTAAATAACAACACAGCCAGGAAGGCTCAAATGGGGATTATATAAAATGATCCTCCTGTTATCTCTGTAGCACCTATAATGGAATTGGGAAATCTTTAACCATATCATTGAGCAACAAGTATTCCTAGTCAGGACAAACTGAAAAGGAAATCAAATGAAATAAACCGTAACATAAAGAAACAAAAGGTGCAACAGAATAACAAAAATAAAATTCAAAGTCAAGAGAAAAAAAATAGAACAAACGAAAATAACAACAAGACAAAGTAAAAAAAAAAAAAAAAACAAACAACAAAGCCACTCTGACATGGCAGAAATTCATAAAACAATATTCAAAATTTATAAAAACAGGACCGTGATTGTAGATCACCAAAGAAATTAAATCTGTGTTACATTTATAAAAAATTCCTTTGGTACAAAGCTATTACCATTGGAATTAAGTTTCCACATTTACACATGCTGGCCAGCACATACACTCCACACATTCATTAATTCATTCAGGGCCCATGTTGACAATAGCAGTGACAAGACAGACAAGACAAGACAAGACAAGATAAACTCATCATGGTAGTTACACTGAACATAACACTGAACATAGAAAACTCCATCTTTGCAGATGGGAATGGATAATACTTGGATCCTGATCATCATCTATCATAAGTTTCCATAATTTAAAAGTTGCATTATCAATCCAATTTCAAACTAGTTAATACTTTTATCAATTTGAAGAACACAGTATCATTCCAACTCCAATGTAATACTTTACTTTTAAACGGTGGAATAAAATCATTTGGCCAGCTATTAATATTACACTTTCAGTTCAACATCTTTATAGGCTACTTCAAACTGTGATCTTGGATTACGTAATCTAAAGATGGTTTCATACATCTGTTATGACCAGCAACACTCTTATGCAATTTCATTTTGAGGTGAGAGATTCTTAAGGCAAGCAGTCCCCAAATGTAACCGTAAAAGGGGGAATGGCCAGAACCCGGCTACCCTGAAAAAGCTTAATCCGATAAGCTCCAGATTGTGTCCATAGGACCGAATATGTTTCTGTCTAAAACATACATGGCTATTTCCAGAACTATTGTTCTAACGCCAGTCTTATAGAGATGAAAGTATTCTCAGTGGATACTTACGGGCCATTTTACAGGAACAAAACAAGCTTGTTACTAGCATTGCCCAACAGAGCTCCCTGCTGGAACCGATAGTCTGACAAGAACTATTTAGGACTCAGCTCCCTAATATCTCACCACCAGAAAATATCAATTACCTTACCTTAAGGTGTGCCGTCAAAACCACGATGTTGAAGATCTCAGCAAAATTTTAATCAAATTTAAATCCAAAATTTTAATCTCGGTGGAACCTCCATAACTGATAGTATATTTTTACTACCATATTTCTCTTAAGACTCAATTAGGGACGATGCAAGATCAGTATCCAGGCTTTATTCTTTTCAATGAGGGGCCCAGTGGCCTTCAAGGAGAAGTACATGTTTGTTTCACCCCATCATGGATTTCCACCAGATTCTCAGTATTCTCTGACTTCTCTGACTATACAGAAACAGTCTACTAACTTTATGTTACAAACAAAAGAAGGAGGGACCTCTAGGTCCAACCCAGTTTGAATATGCAATAGAAAGGGAGGATGAGGATTAGGCCTGCATCAGGTCTGGTCAGCTTCTATTGTCTTTTAATTAAAACTACCCCTTTCTGGGAAGTCCCTTCAGAGGCCTGGACACATGCTGTTCTACAAACATTAACATTTCTTCACACCTATCTGAAGAACATGAGGAGAGATATCTTATATATCAGAAATATCACTTATAGAATGTTCCAAACATTCTCACAATCAAATCATTACAATCCTTGTACTGAGACTATTACAATGATACCAAACATGAATACATTTACAGTTAATAACACAAACATATAATTCAGCTAAAGTTAACTATAAGGTCTTTGTTTAACCCAAAGACAGAACAGAGGAGATTGACAGATGGTAGGAGCCAGTGGGGAGCATTTCACACCTACATCTGCATTGAGAAAGAGAATACCCTCTAAATGTAAATGTGGCTAAGCCTCCACCAAGTCTGGGGCAAGAAACGGTCATATAAAATTATTTCCTTCAAGCGCAATGGTCTGGAGGTAGCGTATGCCTGTAAGAGGGAATTCAAGTAGATGGGAGCAGAACCGGAGACTACTTTGGCAGCCATAGGTAGCCAGTGTAGCTGGATGAGCAGCGGGGTAACGTGCAGTTTTGGGTTGGTTGTAGACCAGACGGGCCGCCGCGTTCTGGATCATCTGAAGGGGTTTCAATGTGCAGGCTGGGAGACCTGTCAGGAGGGTGTTACAGTAGTCAAGTCGTGAGATGACTATTGCCTGTACCAGGAGTTGGGCAGCATCTTGAGTCAAGTAAGATGCACAGATGCATACACACGCGCACACACACACACACACACACACACACACACACACAAACACACACACACACACACACACACACACACACACACACACACACAGACCTCCATCGTTATGCTGTGCAAGTAATTTCAAGGCTGGAGAAGAAACTCAGTGATCTCCACAGACTTGCCATATTGTGCTGCAGGCCATAAGAGGTCCCACCAGTTATGCAATGATTTCTCCTAAGTTCAATTCATAGATAGACCTGACTTGTACTTATCAGTTACGCTAATTAGGAACATTTTACATTTTGACATTCATTCATAAAACATCTCCAACAACGACACTACAAATGTGTTAATGAGTAATCTTAGGTATTTATATAGAAAAAAAAAAAAAACCCTTAATACTCAGCTCTTTTTTATATTCTAACTTGACACAAAAGCTCACTTTGTGTGTTACAAACTTACTGCTTGGGTATCTTGAAAGGCGTTTTATAAAACTAAGTTATTATTATTATTATTATTATTATTACTAGGTCCGGTGTATAACCTGGTACTGTCAAAAATCCCATAAGAGAAACACTGTACCTAGAAAAAGCACTGCACAGCTCCTTAAACATGTGTTACTTCATCCCTGGAAGTCAACTCACTAATCTGCTGACGTGCTTGTCAATGACCAGCTCAGTGCGCATCAGAGGACCAATTAGTGTATTATTCCCGTCTTCCTGTTGTTTATTTTCCTGCACTGTATCACGCTGTGTGTCTGCGCTCCAGTGTGCTGCTGCACCCTGTTAGCTGAAAGGTATTGGCTGTGTAATGACGCTGGATATGAAAAGACAAGGCAACGGCCCGATTTAGGAAATAGATTGTTGGGGGTAAACAAGTTGATTCATTAATGGCGTTGCTTTCTGCTAAAGGAGACACTTTGTTTTGCTTCCTTGAATAGCTTGTTGATTTGAGGAAGTAACCTAGATGTACCGCATAGCAGTACAAAATATGACCGCTGCCGCTCATGTACATCCTCTCCGTGAAAATAAATCACACTTGTCAATTTGTCTTCATCTCCTACTCCATCCCCTACTCTTGCAACTTTTGTATGTGGTACTTACTCTACTTCCTGATTATGTGTATGTGGTACTTACTCTACTTCCTGATTGTGTATGTGTTACTTGCTCTACTTCCTGATTATGTGTTACTTACTCTACTTCCTGATTATGTATGTGTTACTTACTCTACTTCCTGATTATGTATGTGTTACTTACTTTACTTCCTGGCATCTATTTCTATTTATTACACGGCTCTTCAGTGTGCTGCAGAATGGGCCACATGAATGGGCCTTTCCATTGTTCAGAGGCATCTTAAATCCGTATAATGGCCGCTGCAAAGTATAATGACTGCTGTCACGTCTTTCATATCATTCCGGAAGTAGTTGGTTAGCTTATTGCAATGGAATTTCAAGTGCAAGTTGCAAGTGAAAGTCAGTAAGTAAGACGTTGCCAAGGAACACCTGAAACTGCCAAGTTCTATTTGTGTGGCGAACTATTTGTTTTTCTCGAGCCACGAAATGGTAACAAATAAGACAATAAGACACTTTGTGTGAAGTTTCTTTCCTCGTTTTGACAAGTAGCTGTATAATAAACGGGATAATGTATTGTCCGACGGTCATTATTGGAAAATAAGTCCCGAAATGGCAAACCCCAAAACTTTTCTGGCTACTGCAAGCTAGCTTCATAGCCACTATGTGACCGGGGTCAGCCTTATGTTCCCACAACCCACTGGTCCCACAGCCCTATATTCCCACATTTATAAGGTTAGGGTTGGGTTAGGGCTAGGGTTAGGGTTGGGGTTAGGGTTAGGCCTGAGGTGTGGGTGGGGCTGTGGGAACACAGGTCTGTGGGATGCTTCCATGTGACCACTGCCTCATTTCATCAGAGCCCATTCCTTAATGGACATTCATCATGGTGGCATTGTGTGGTATGGTGGCATGGTGGCATTTTGTTATGTGAGATCTGATCATTTGTGTGTGACAAGTGTCATGTCCATGAAGTAAAACTATTAAATTAGCTTTAGTTAGCCTTTAGACTATCATTTAAATTTGGGCCCTATGGTGTTTCTCCCCCAACAGTGTCATGTCCATGAACTAAAACTATTGTGTGCTATGTTGGAGCACTGAGCTGATCCATCAGTGCTAGCTCTTGCTCGTGGTATTGAAATTGAATTCAATTTAAATATTGAAAAGATTTGATCAGATTTTTTCTTTTTTTTTTTTTTTCTTTTCGCAGAGATGGCCGTCACAAGGATTCCGGGACACTGAAAGACCGGGGTACCACGAAACTTAATTGGGCATGTAACTCCACATGGATAGCATGAAACCATCGTTTTTTGTTTTGATCTGTAGCCCCCCGCTGGACTGGACCCCCGAAGGAGAGGTGGGGCAGACACAGTTTTCTGTGAATATCTCGAGAACCACCTTTTTTTGTATGTTGATCTCAAGGGGCCATGTCAACCCATTCCATAAACCACTCATTTCATGTATAAGCGCCACCTAGTTAAACACAAAAAGTAAAATGAGGTGTAATCGCGAGGTATCTGTGACCTAACATAGTCAAAACTGCTAAATTGGAAGTATAGGATCATTATGACCTTCTGAATGCATGCCAAGTTTAGGTGTAATTCCGTTCATGGGGGGCCACACAATAAATTAATTTATGTTACTATACACCAACTGGCCTGTAGGTGGCGGAGACAGTTTTCTGTGAATATCTCGAGAACCGTAGGGCCTAGGGAGGACCACCTTTTTTGTATGTTGGTCTTAAGGGGCCATGTCAACCCATCACATTACCACTTATTTCATGTATAAGCCACCTAGTTAAAAAAATGAAAAAGCAAACAATTAGGGTGTTTTATCACAATATCTCTGGCTGACATGGTCAAAACTGCATGAAATTGAAAGTGTAGGATCATTATGACACCCTCGAGGCGCCAAGTTTCATGAACTTTCATTCATGGGGGCCATACAATACAATAATTTATGTGTACATTTAGTGACCGCGACACCAACAGAGTTTTCTGTGAATATCTTGAGAACCATCACAATTCAAGAATTTCTCCAGGGGCCTAGGATGACCAATCATGGAGTTCTCCTCTGGCTCCCGAAATTGACTTATTTTTTTTGTGAGTTCAGCATCTCAGTTTTTTTTAGTTCATGGGTCTAGTCTCTTAGCTACCTTGCACTTGTTGCGTAAGCAAGTTTCTTTTATGCTGGGCTTTTTCAGAACTATTAAAGGCATGGGAAGAAAAGGCCTTGAGAGGAGCCACCGTAAGAGGGACTTTCTTGCGACTGTCCCCGTATGGTGATGGGACTTCCTTTTCCCCCTGCATTCACAGAGGTGGACTAAGCAACAGTTCAAAGACCGAGAGGATCTGGGCCCATATTCACAAAGAATCTTAAGGCTAAAATTCACAGCGGTGGGCCACTCTGGGGGCATGTCTGTGAGCTCCCATGTACATGCCACAGTGTAGCGCTGTAGCTGCCTGGCTGTGTAAACTGCTGGCTGTAGCAACTCGAGTTAGGTAAAACTGACTGTTTTCGGGGGTTTTTTTTCATACTGACAGTACTCGGTGACAGTACTCGGTGTACTCGGTGAGGAACAGAGATCTATGTGAAAACTTGATTTTTCCTTTAAGGATCTGACATCTGCCAGATCAGCGCCAGACCTGGGCCACATCTGTTTCTAAACGCAGTTCTACCCAGAACATCAGCAAGTAAAGTGAGGTTTAATGCAATAGCAAAGAAAACTGAGGTGACAAACAACCCAGGATGATGTTTTATTATTATTATTATTATTATTATTATCGGTCATAATAATAATACATTTTATATATAGTGCCGTTCTCAAACTCAAGGTTGGTTTACAACTTTTTAGGAAGGCTATATACTGTACCTTGTAGAACTGGACAGTATATTATTACAGGGGAGTTTGGAAGTGTTATCTAAATAAAAACAGATGAAACAGACATGATCTCAAGCATCGATGCTTATCTGATTTGTTTCTTTTCTATACACACGCACGCACACACACACACACACACACACACACACACACACACACACATGATATACAAACACATACACACTGCTCACAAGAATAGTATGATCTAAAAGTACACAGAGCCCACAAAGGCTTCGGATATTCTAAAAAGGAAATTAAATGTCTCACATCTGATTCCAATTACAGGTTTAAATGAAAGTGAGAACATTGGGGATAGTCGACTATGAATACCTCTTCCTTCCTAACCCCTGCTAGTCTTTACTTAGCATGATGTTCCCACTTGGCCCAAAAATATCGATGGGGCCATCATTTTGGAATTCGGATGGCCGTGAGGTGTCTTACTCTCTCGGGGTGGCGTGCGGGGCATGTAGTGTTCCTACTGGTTGGGACTGTGCTGTCATTACAGTAATCACACACAGGCAAACCTCATGCATTGTGTAGCCAGCGATGGCACAAACCTGTTGTGAATGTCACTGACAACAGGATGGTGTTCGGTACCCAGTGCACAGTGGAAACTGTTGGCCTTAAAGCAGGTCAAGAGCATGCTTTTTCTGTTTATCAGTATCCTTATGGGTTTTTCTGTGTACTCATTTAGACTGACCCATATCCGTCATCGCTCTTAAGTAGCCCTGTCTTAGTAGGACCTACATATTTCAGATTATTTAAAGGTATGGAATTCTAATCCTATACACTTAGGGAGCATTCATACTGGACTGTTTGGTCTGGACCCGAGTTTGTTTGGACCGATGGTTTGATTACTTTTGCTAATATGAACGAAGTCTACTGAACCCGGGTCCGCTACAAAAAAGTGGTTTGGGGTTATACGGTTTGTTAGAACTCTGGTGTGGTTTGAATAGTCTCCTTTCCAACACCTGCAAATAAACTGCCTAACTGCCCAACATATCTAAGCAATATAGATAGATAGATAGATAGATAGATAGATAGATAGATAGATAGATAAATAGATAGATAGATAGATACTTTATTGATCCCCCGGGGAAATTCAAGGTCTCAGTAGCATTCAGACAATACACACACATTTACTAACAGCAGAACAAGTAATTCAAAATATATAATATAAAAACACAACTAAGCAATAAGGACAGTAGAAGATAATATAAGATATTGGTAAATACAAGCTATCGTGTTTATGACATAAACGGACCCGGCTGCATTTGTGTAATGTAAACAGAGACCAGCTGGGTCAGGTCTAAGGGGAGTAATCACACTCGGGTACGGTCCAGTTAAACGGACCCAGTGTGAAGGCAAACTTACTGCCAAAGAGTCTCAACCAGGGCCATAAACAATCTCAGCCAACTAACATGGCGTTTCAGATGCACACATGGAAGGGCTGAAATTTGATTGGCTATTGAGCTCAAATGTAAAACCTTTCACAAAACCAAAAGCCCAACACATCTACAGAAGTAAATAGATCAAACGTTAGTCTGTGTGCTGTGATCTGCATCTGTGTTATTGGTGCATGCAATAAATAACATAAATTCAATAATAAAGCACTACTGTTTATGTAATACCTCACACAGAGTTGCATTATTTAACCTCACCATAACAATTTAAGTCCTAAAATGGCAGAACCTGCCAAACAGATAATTTCTTATCTGTTTGGCATGAAATGTCTTTAATATGAAATGGCTTATGCATGTTGTCTTGTGTTATCATGCAGGTGCAAAACAAACCTCATCCACTCTTTCCACATTGTTTTATACATGCTTTATTATTTAAACTCTTTTAGTATACAAAATAAGACATCCAGGCCAAAGCCACCGAACTGCATCGCTTTCATCTGCAAATTCATTATCCTCTTAGAGGGGAAAAAACCTGGCCTGCTGTGTTGTGCAGAGAAAAACACTTTTCACTGAAAAGTGTGTCTCATCTTTACAGAGGGTCGCATTATACAATGGGAGATGGCGTGTGAGTGTGTAAAGGGGAGACCAGAGAGAGAGAGAGAGAGAAAGAGAGATAGACAGAGAGAGAGAGAGAGAGAGAGAGATTTCAAGGTCCATCTCTCAGTGGCTTGCGCACTGTTTTTCCTACCTCTACCTATTCTGCACAGTGGTGGAGGAGAAAAGAACTTGCCGGACTTCCTGCCAGGCCAAATATGGGCATCTGCAGATGAGGTGTGCGAAAAGATGAGTCATCCTCTCTTTTTTCCCACACACTCACTCACTCACACACACACACACGCCTCATCACACGCCTTCCATGTCAGAGCGAAAAAGAGGGGCACAGCCACCAGAGAGAGAGAAAGAGAGGCAGAGAGAGAGGATGCAGGAAAGGGGAAAGGGGGAAAGCCATTTGTAAAGCACTCCACAAAGTCAAGAACAAGAGGAGCTGCTCTTGTCAGATTCTGTGCACACATGTGATGTCATGTCATGTCTCAGCACAACATACATCATGCTCTGTGTGCATAATGACACAGAAGACCCAAGATGCAGCAGGAGAGCCTGTGGTCCATGTGCACCTTTGTAATGTGCAGAGGAGCTGTCATCACTGGCAGCATGAAGAGGCACTCCGCTCGGCAAACACCCAGGCTTGTCCTCGCCTCGTCAATTTTATGCAAATGATCAGAATGTTTTCATGCAAGCTCCAGGGAAACAGCAAAACAGGAACTTCCGTTATAGGCATAGACTCAATTAAAAAACAATGTGTCTGTTCACCCCTGTGTGCAGACGTCTATCTCTCCCCCCCCTCTCTCTCCATCTCTCTCTCCTTGAGTCTGTTTGTGTGAATGCATGCACTTTTTCTGTTAATGTTCTTTTCCTACCCATGCATACACTTGCTTGCATGTGAGTACAGGATGACCAGGCATTGCATCATACAGCCAAACCCCAGTGTAACAAAGGAACACCTTGGTACCATTATGACGTCATTATCATAATCATTTTGATTATCATTATGATAATGATTGTGATAATTGTTGAGAACACAACAATCCCGAAAAACCATTAAATAATTTCAGGAGTACGTGCTGCTTGTGCAAAGAAGCTCATTTTTTGGTGAATTAAGTAGGGATGCAATCTACTACAAGACAGCAGCATCCTGCACCCCCTCCGTAAGCTCCATGCTTTGCACTAGCAGCAGGGGTTGGGGGGGGTTTGGTTGCTGGTGGATTAAGTGGAGTTAGGCAGCCTGGTGGCTCTTGTCATCACGCCAAGCCTGTTTCAGTGAGCCCTGCTGATTAGGGCACTCATACAGTTTCAAACAATCAAGGCCTGTCTTCTTCTTCTTCTTCTTCTCTCTCTCTCTCTCTCTCTCTCTCCCTCTCTCTCTCTCTTTCTTTCTGGCTGGCTCATTTCTTTTTTTCCACTTGATGACTGTGTTACACAAGATCCACACATCTGGGTATTACATAAGCTCTCCATAAGTGCCCTGAACTTCAAAAACCTGCAATGTCTTGTTGTTGTTGTTGTTGTTGTTGTTGTTGTTTATGTTGTTGACTCCATCACAGTCAAAACCGAGGCCGTTGTCGCCATCTTGCTTTGACATGCGTTTGCCACATACTGGCTATTTCACCATAGTTTTTTTTTTTAATACAAAGAGAAATTCTTGATGGTGTACCCCCACCCCGTCTAACACTCGATAGCCTACCCATGAGGTCGATACGGTGCCTTACCTCCTGTGGCATCTCTCAATGAAGTATCACATTTGCTCCGCCCGGGGCTATCGATCACTGACATGCTATTAGATAAGCGACTGCAATGCACAGCTTGGTGGTGTGGCTTTTCAGAAGTTCACAGCCTCCAGCAGTCACATCTGTATACACCACTGTCCCCTGCATGAACCACCTAAAGTTTATGAAACGGCATTTCAAAGAAAAAGGCAACTCTGCCAGACTTCTCTCTCTCTCTCTCTCTCTCTCTCTCTCTCTCTCTCACAAATGCACACATGTACATGCACACATACACATAAACATACTCATGCATTGTATTCGAACATACAACTCATGTCCCCAATCTCTCTCTCTCTCTCTCTCTCTCTCTCTCTCTCTCTCTCTTTTCTTTCTCTCTCTCTCCCACACACACATGCACACCCTTAACACCATTGTGCTGAAGCATACAACATACAACAAGCCTATCTAGCCATCCCATCCATGTGAACACAAACTGTCTTACCAAACTTCATTACATGTAACTAAAAAGATGAGGTTTCATAAGGCACAGTAAGAGAGCAGGGATGATTGGAGACAGGAGAAAGGGTTCCAGAGAGAGAGAGAGAGAGAAGGAAGGAGAGTGGGGAGAAAGAGAGATGGAGAAAGTAGGGAAGGAGAGATAAATAGATAGTTGGAGTTTTCTAAGTAATTAGAGTGGCAGTGGGGGTGAGATTCTGCACCATAATGCAGCGTAATGCCTTACCTGCTGTTCAGAGGTTCACCAAGAGCCTGTTCGACGCTGCAGAAAATGGTGTGAACCTATAATTGAGAGTGCCAGGTTAAAGCGCTCTCCAATCATACCCAACTTGACTGATCAGGAACAAAAAAATGCTGCACTGTCACCACTTTAAGCATTCCACTGCAATTAACTCTACCAGGGATGCTTGAAAAGCTGCACAGAACACCGAAGTCTCAACTTGATCAGCAGATTATGTAGCCTACCTAAGGGTGAGTGAGATTAGGGACCGTTCGTTATTTATAAACGGGGTCACCGGAGGAAAATAGGGAGGGTCTTTTTTATTCTTTGTTGAGGGAGGGTCACCTAACTTTTTTTTTGTCTAGGAGGGGGTCATCCATCTTTTTTGTATTAATGAAAACAGCAAAAAAATCAAAGTGGCTTGTTTGATTGTTGATTTCTATCGCCATATAACGTTCTCTTTCGTTCCATAGCTCTGTCAACATTGAACAATGAAAATAAGTGAGATTTCGGGTTTCTCCGCATAAAATACGGAAAATGTCAACATCCGTCCCCATTAACGTTGGAAGGGTTGGAGCAACAAAGTAGCCTACTATATTCACGCCTAACAGCCTATATCCAATTTGGTCAACTTTATCCAGCCCTAAAAAGCTAAATTTAACTTTGGTTTACTTGTAGCCTAGTTTACCGTGTAGCCTAGCCTAACTTTAAACAGTGTGCATGCTTATAAAGCATACTTGTGCTTCATTCATCCACACATCCAGCTCCTAACGTTTTGACAAGCATTTCTACCAATTGACCTTGTTCCTGCCCATCTCTAGCTTTGCTGTCTCCATCCTTTCTGTTTTGTTGTTTGCAAAAAAAAATATGTAGTAGGCCCTATTTATTAGTAACCAGCAACAAGTGCAATTTGTTATTCGCTGTCATTCTCTCTCCTGCCAACAAAAATGTGTTACGTTCCAAGTAGAAGTGCGTAATTCTTCTTCATAAAGTTGAACAAATACATTGGTCATATTAATAGCCAGTTTATGGTCTACAGTGTAGAGTTGGTAAGTTATGGAAGGCCAACTTGGAGTGAATATAGCCTACAGGGGGATTTCTTTGTCTCTTAGCCTGGCAGGTGCGCACGTAGACATAGCCTACGGCCGAACACTGCAAGCGCCAATAAATCGTGCTCTCACGACAACCACGTTGTTAACTTAAATAGGCCTACTGTAGGTTAACATCACTCTGAGTTCGCATTCAAGCAAGCAAAACAATGATTTGAATACATGTTTCTCTGGAAGGGCAAGGGGTAACAACAGGACAACACAGAGACAAGTCAGAATGCATGACTAATGTTATGAGAGTATTACAGTAATATGGGATATTCTACGGGAAATGTAGAAATTGGCATGTTAGGTATTTTTCGGTCCCTGTGATTATTTGTGAAATTGTGCAAACGGACTTTTCAAGTCATTTGAGAAGGAAGGAGTGTAGCAAGCTCCCAAATTAGGTTCGTCTGAGAAATTGAGTTTTGGATAATGTTCAGCTTCGGCAGCTTTACAATGACTGAGGAAGCCTAGAGACGAGTCCATAGCAACAAGTTCATGTGTTGAATTTGTTATTACCCAGTGTGCTTTGATGAATGGTCTCAATGTTTTATTGTTTTATTTCATGTGAATACTTACTAGAGGAGTAACTTATTTCAAGTAGGCTAATGCAGTTGCAGGAAGTGTGCATTTAGTTTCCATGCTTATTGTGTTTCCACAACAATGTTAGTGAGTAAATCTACTGAAATGGCCACCATCTTGGTGAAGTGTGATGTGTAAGATCAGAAAGCAGAGGGTGAGTTTAGAACGATAGCTGAAGTTGATGTGTTTTCGTAGCGCTTAACAGCATGGGTTGAAGGTATCGGCAGTTGGCTGGGGAGGGTCATGTCTTTTTTTAAAAGACTGCAGGAGGGTCGTTGAAAATTTTCTTGCAGGTATGGGAGAGTCATGCAGCTTTTGATTGAAGCACTCAAATTCCTCCGGTGACCCCGTTTATAAATAACGAACGGTCCCTTAGCAGATTAGATAGATAGATAGATATTTTTATTGCCACACAACAATTAGCTCAATCCAGGTGAAGAAATAATAAAACAAAAATAATAATAATAATTAAATAAGGTGTTGCAGAGTGAAGTGAACTGCCAGATTGATGGGTAGGATTATGTAGCCTACATGAGGGTGAGTGAGATTAGCAGATTATGTAGCCTACCTGAGGACTCAATTGGCAGATCATGTAGCCTACTTGAGGGTGAGTGAGATTAGCAGATTATGTAGCCTACATGTACCTGAGTACTCAATTAGCAGATTATGTAGCCTACTTTAGGACTCAATTAGCAGATTATGTAGCCCAACCTGAGGGTGAGTGAGATTAGCAGATTATGTAACCTACCTGAGGACTCAATCAGCAGATTATGTAGCCTACCTGAGAGTGAGTGAGATTAGCAGATTATGTAGCCTACCTGAGGACCCGATCAGCAGATTATGTAGCCTACCTGAGGACTCGATCAGCAGATTATGTAGCCTACCTGAAGGTGAGTGAGTGAAGGAGACAGTGGTCACCAGATGGTCACCAAATATTACCCCGTAGTTGCTGAGAACTCTTTCCACTCTACTGAAGATGATGATGATGATGATGATGAAGATGATGATGATGATGCAGCCACTCTAGATGGGACAGGCAGACTGTGTGCAAGAGGTGGCAACAGGCCAAAAATAAATAGACACTATAGAGGACAAAAGATGGACGGAGATCGGGGTATGGGGGTGATGGGGGGGGCATCATCTTATTTTGAAAGGTACAAATTATGTCCTCAGCTAGCCCGGCTTAGGAGAGGATCTG